>NW_024871321.1:367500-432500 GCF_019054845.1 Dipodomys spectabilis | reverse complement strand
CGGCCGCGGGGAGCTGCGGAGGTTCCTGTCCCGCATCAAGTTTGTGGATTCTCCCCCGCAGGTGAGCCGCTCCCGAGAGGAGGTGCTGTGGCCCATCTGAGATATGGGGTTCTTGTGGTCCGCATTTGTGGGCTCAGGCCCCTGTGGTCAGCTCAGGCCATGCCTCTGAGCTCCAGGCCCAGGTTCAGACCCAGACCCAGGCTCAGGCCCAGACCCAGACCCAGACCTAGGCCCAGGCTCAGGCCCAGACCCAGACCCAGACCCAGGCGCAGACCCAGACCCAGACCCAGACCTAGGCCCAGGCGCAGACCCAGACCCAGACCCAGGCTCAGGCTCAGGCTCAGGCCAAGACCCAGACCCAGACCTAGGCCCAAGGCTCAGGCCCAGACCCAGACCCAGACTCAGACCCAGACCCAGGCACAGACCCAGACCCAGACCCAGACCTAGGCCCAGGCGCAGACCCAGACCCAGACCCAGGCTCAGGCTCAGGCCCAGACCCAGATCCAGACCTAGGCCCAAGCTCAGACCCAGACCCAGGCCCAGGCTCAGACCCAGACCCAAGCTCAGGCTCAGGTCCAGGCCTAGATCTAGGCTCAGGCTCAGGCCCAGGCCCAGACCCAGACCCAGGCTCAGGCTCAGGCCCAGATCCAGGCTCAGGCTTAGGCTCGGGCCCAGGCCTAGACCCAGGCTCAGGCTCAGGCTCAGGCCCAGACCCAGGCTCAGGCCCAGACCCAGGCCCAGGCCCAGACCCAGACCCAGACCCAGACCTAGGCCCAGGCTCAGACCCAGACCCAGGCTCAGGCTCAGGCCCAGGCCCAGACCCAGACCTAGGCCCAGGCTCAGGCCCAGACATAGGCTCAGGACCAGGCTCAGGCCCAGACCTAGGCTCAGACCCAGACCCAGGCTCAGGCCTAGGCCCAGGCGCAGACCCAGACCCAGACCCAGGCTCAGGCTCAGGCCCAGACCCAGATCCAGACCTAGGCCCAGGCTCAGACCCAGACCCAGGCCCAGGCTCAGACCCAGACCCAAGCTCAGGCTCAGGTCCAGGCCTAGATCTAGGCTCAGGCTCAGGCCCAGGCCCAGACCCAGACCCAGGCTCAGGCTCAGGCCCAGATCCAGGCTCAGGCTTAGGCTCGGGCCCAGGCCTAGACCCAGGCTCAGGCTCAGGCTCAGGCCCAGACCCAGGCTCAGGCCCAGACCCAGGCCCAGGCCCAGACCCAGACCCAGACCCAGACCTAGGCCCAGGCTCAGACCCAGACCCAGGCTCAGGCTCAGGCCCAGGCCCAGATCCAGACCTAGGCCCAAGCTCAGGCCCAGACATAGGCTCAGGACCAGGCTCAGGCCCAGACCTAGGCTCAGACCCAGACCCAGGCTCAGGCCTAAGCCCAGACCCAGACCCAGGCTCAGGCCTAAGCCCAGACCCAGACCCAGACCCAGACCTAGGCCCAAGCTCAGACCCAGACCTAGGCTCAGGCTCAGGCCCAGACCCAGACCCAGGCTCAGGCTCAGGCTCAGGCTCAGGGCCCAGGCCCAGACCAGACCTAGGCCCAGGCTCAGGCCCAGATGCAGGCTCAGGCCCAGACCTAGGCTCAGACCCAGACCCAGGCTCAGGCCCAGACCCAGACCTATGCCCAGGCTCAGGCCCAGACCCAGACCTAGGCATAGGCTCAGGCCCAGACCCAGACCTAGGCCCAGGCTCAGGCTCAGACCCAGGCTCAGGCCCGGACCCAGATCTAGGCCCAAGCTCAGGCCCAGACCCAGACCCAGGCTCAGGCTCAGGCCCAGACCCAGGCCCAGACCCAGACCCAGACCCAGACCCAGACCCAGGCTCAGGCCACGCCTGTGGGCTGCATGCTCAGGATCAGCCCAGGCTCAGGCTCAGGCTGGGCCATGGGCTCCACACTTAGGCCTCACTGCAGCAGGCACTGAGCCCTGGGCCGGTCATGATGGCCGCCAGCCCCACCCCGGGGTGACCGGGGCTCGTGGCTGAGTGGAGGCCCTGCTGGTGTTTTCTGGGTAGGGGTTAGTGACACGGTTTGTGCCCATCCTGGGGCTCACACTCAGGGCCTGGGCACTGAGTTTTTTTGTTTAAGGCTAGCACTCTACCACTTGAGCCACAGCTCCACTTCCAGTTTTTTTTGTAGTTCCCTGGAGATAAGAGTTCCATGGACTTTTCTGCCCGGGCTGGCTTTGAACCAAGATCCTCACATCTCAGCCTCCCATGTAGCTGGGATGGCTGGCGTGAGCACCGATGCCCAGCTCTAGCATAGTCCGTCCTTAGCTGCACATGGGCCTTGGTGTGTGTGGGGGGGGAGCTGCCCCTGCTCCCTGGGATGGAATGGAAGGACAGGAGATGGGTGGCACTGGCTTGGGGTGTCCTCTGTGACTCTGGGGTTCTCTCCGTGGGGGTGGGAAGGAAGTCACACGCTTGTGCTTTTCCTGCAGGTCTAGCCAGATGGGCTGCAGTGGGGAGCCGCGTGGGTAGCCCCTGTTGGCATGAGCGCTGCTCTGGGAGTCCGGGCCTGTTTGTCGCCCGGTCGGTGCACTCCAGCCCTGACCGGCTCCTTCCCGCGCGAGCCCCCAGGAACTTTGTGGACAGACTTGAGAAATGTGAATCTTATGGGGTTTTATTTTATTTTATTTTCGATGTCTAATTTATAAGCTCTCCTGGGGATCTGGGGGGGGCTGAGACTCTGGGTGCCTGCTCTGTGTGGTGCATGGATCTGCTGGTGTGGCGGGGCGCCCTGCTCTGGGGACCACTTTAGAATTACCTCCGGAGTAGTCATCCAGCAGCTTCTAGAAGCTTCCGGTGGCCAGCCTCCCGCTCTGAGGGCCACCACCGGTCGCCACCCCCGTGTCCTTTCTCCACCTGCAGTGTGGGGACGTATGGGGGGGCCACGCAGACCCCCCCCCGACTTTCCATCTGTCTGTCCAGCATCCTGCCTGCGGCCCTGCTCCCCGTGGCTGGCCCTGCCCGGCCCGGGGGCCCGAGGGCACACCTGCCACACGCGTGTACAGCCCAGGCCCCCAGCACCCCGGCATGCCGTCCTTGTGAGCTCATTGGAAGGTGGGGCTCCCCCTCCACCCCCCAGCCTGGGGCCTGGTCCTGCTGCGCCCGTCCTCTGCCTCTCTGGTCCCCTTCCCCCCCCCCTCCCCTTGTCTTCTATTCAGGGATATGTTTCTAGCTGTTTCCTTCCACCACTTGAGTCCTGTGTGCAATCATTTTTGCTCTGTACTTCTTTCTCACAGGGCCTTTGTGCTCTGAGAAAGCTCTTATGTACATTTTTGTCTGTGTGTTGTTGTGTGTATTGGTCCTGGGGCTTGAACTCAGGGTCTGGGCGCTGTCCCTTTTCACTCAAGGCTAGCGCTCTACCACTTGAGCCACAGCACCACCGCTGGCTTTTTAGTGACTAATTGGAGATAAGCATCTCGAGGGCTTTCCTGCCCACGCTGACTTGGAACCTTGATCCTCCGCGCTCAGCCTCCTGAGTAGCTGGGATGACAGGTGTGAGGCACGGCGCCCGGCTCAACTCTAACGATGAATCTTTCTGGAATGATCTCTAGATGTTTCCTCTGTTAAGCTCAAGTCCCCCAAAATTCTAGGCCATGGTGTGTGGGGTAGAAAATCCCGTGATGGCCGATGGGAAACGGTTGAGAGATCAGGACACTGCGGGCCTCAATCCCTCTTAGCTTAGGTTAATAAAGGGACTTCAGGAAATCCAATCTATTCTATTAATCCAGAAATTGAATCTATTAATTGCCCCTCCTCCCCCGGCAGGTGACAGTGGCGGCCATTCTCCATGCAGGGGTGAGGCCTGGCCCGCACATTGTCCACCCCTCAGGCCCATCTTTCCGGGCAGGGGTGAGGCCACGCCCCTCAGGCCTCTCTCTCCGGGCAGAGACTGGCACCTTGTCCCTAAGACGGCTTTCAACCCTGTAGACATCACGTGTGGAAGTCAGAGCCCCCCCCCTCCCCCCCCAGAGAGCAGAGAAGATTCCAGACCCACTCCTAGGGGTCTGAGTGAACTTGTTTGTGCCTTTGGCTTGGATGCTGTCTAGTTTAGACTTCTCAGGACTAATCTGTGGAGGACCAAACCCCCAAAGTGGTGGCCCAGGCACTGCCTGTACCCCGTGGTGTTGGGCGTCCCGGGGAGCCGGCCATGCGGTTCCGGAAGCCCGTGTGTCCACCAGCGTGAATCTCAGAGGCAGCTTGAAGTGCACTGTCGTGAATTCTGTTAGGAAGTTATTCCCCCTACTGGAGGTTTAAATCTGTCCTGACCACAATAGTGATCTCTAGCTACTTTTTTCTTTTTTTTGGCCGGTCCTGGGGCTTGAACTCAGGGCCTGGGCGCTGTCCCTGAGCTGCTTTGTTTTTGCTCAAGGCTGGTGCTCTACCACTTGAGCCACAGCGCCACTTCCAGCTTTTTCCTGTGTGTGTGGTACATGAGGAATCCAACCTGGGGCTTCATGCATGCTAGGCGAGCACTCTACCGCTGAGCCCCTGCCCAGCCCTCTAGCTCCTTCTGAAAGCCAGTGCAGAACACGTCAGCGACGGCTGGAGCTTGGACACACTGTCCTTTCCCAGTGCAAGGAAGGAAGTTCTGCCTGCAGTCCCAGCTCCGGGCTGCCAGTGAAGAACCACTGCTTACAAATAAGGCCTCCTCCCGGTCTCTCCCTCCCCTCGCACCCGCCCCCCAGCCACCCCTCCCCAATGTGAATGGCCCTCCCTCTTCCCCTCCCTCCCCCCCCCCCCCCCGCCTCTCCTCATGGGAGTGAGCTCTAAACTGTGAACTGGAACCACAAAAATAAATGCTTCAAGCTGCACGTGCGGGGCCGTGCTGGTCTTCCTGAGCGTCGGGGGTGGCGGGGGCCTGGCCCCGTGGGCAGCGCCTGGCCACCTTCCCCAGGGGCTCCCAGACTAGGGAGCTCTTACTGGTCCCTCTTACTGGCACCTGCCCTGTGGGATGTGGTGTGTGTGTGGGAGCTGGGGGGGGGGTCTGCCATGTTCTTGGGTCTGCCACAGAGCAATCGGTTCATTTGTTGGGGTCACCTCTGTTCTTCCCATTTCTAAAGGCATCACTGGGTTCTTTGTTTTTGTTTCTGTCGGTCCTGGGGCTTGAACTCAGGGCCTGGGCACCGTCCCTGAGCTCTTTCACTCAAGGCTGGTGCTCTACCACTTGAGTCACAGCTCCACTTCCAGTTTTCTGGTGGTTCATGAAGTTAAGAGTGTTCACAGACTTTCCTGCCTGGGCTGGCCTTGAGCCAGGATCCTCAGATCTCAGCCTCCTGAGAAGCTGGGATGACAGGCGTGAGCACCAGTGCCCGGCCATCACTGGGTTTCTGAGACCCTTAGAAGGAGGAGGGGTTTTGTGGGGGTTACTAGGATGTGAATTCAGGATTGGGGGCTTGCCAGGCCGGCGTCTACCCCCCCCCCGAGCCCCCCGCCCCACCCCCAGCAGTCCCGGGGGGACAGAGCTGGACGGCCCCCCCGGCCTTGCGGTGGTTACGACTCAAACAAATCACGCGTGCAAGACCGGCTTCGGCTTAAGCAGATGTTGGTAACGATCCAGCCTGCTCCCCACACCCCGGAACCCTAGCACTGCTCCTCCTCCACGGAGGCTCCCGTGGGGCCCCCTGGGCCCCGGCCACCGGCTTGCTGGGCGGCCACGAGGAAATCCACGCCGGCGGACACGGAGCGCACGGGCGGCTCGTGGCACAGGGGGCAGCCGCGCGGGGGCCCCTCGGGCGGCGGCGCGCAGGGAGGCTGCCGGGGAAGGCAGGGGCGCGGCGCGGCGTGGAAGCCCCCGTGGAGCCCACCCGCAAACCCCAGCGCCGTCCTGGTGTAGGTGTTGAAGGTGGTCACGGCCGATGCCATGCAGCAGGTAAACGAGAGCCAGGCTGTGCTAGGGGCAGGAGCAGACGACCGAGCATGAGCACCCCGCTTCCTCCACAGACCAAGGTGGGGGGGGGTGCTGCCCGGGTGGGGGGCGGGGTGGGGAGTTGGCCCAGGGGGCCGGGACGGCAGGCACTCACTAGAAGGCCCAGCCGTAAGTCCAAGCGTGGGGTCTCCAGTCCTCCGGACCTAGGTTGGCGGTTGCCTGGAAGACTTGCGAGTACATCATGTGGGCCACCATGCCCAGAAGGCCTGCAGTCGGTGGGTGGGGAGGTAACGGGGGACAAGGAAAAGGGGGGAATGTGAGGACGAGCCTGAGAGACTGCTATCTGGAAGCTACCCGCCATCATCCTGCATGAAACTGGGCCTAGCATCCATCACCCTCCTCTTCCCCATCTCCCGGGGCCGGGGGGGGGCAATCTAAAAGGGGGGGGCGTCTCCTTGCTGGCCACGGTGACCCCCCCGCCCCGCCCGGCCTGTGCCCCTCACCCGACAGGACAGAGCAGACGGCGGCAAAGGCGCTGAGCTGCAGCCCACAGCCCGCGCGGCGCGCCAGCAGCAGATGGCTCAGCAGCAGGACCACGCTGAGGAGTTCAAGGCCGAGGTGGGCGGCCTGGGACCCCAGGGCGAGACAGAGGATGGCTGCGGGGGGGACACAGGGGACATGGCGCCCGTGGTCACGCGCCACGGACGCCGCAGAGGAGAGGCCGCCGCCGCCACCGGGGAACGGCTTGCCTTTGCGCATGGCCGTGTGCAAAACCAAGGGCCGTGTGCAAAACCTGGTGTTCACGGTTCACCTCCCCCTCTGGGGGGCTTTGCCCCCCCACCTTTCCTCCTTTGTGCCCATGCTAGCTAGGTTTTGAACTCAGGGCCTGGGCGCCGTCCCTGAGCTCTTTCACTCAAGGCTGGCGCTCTACCACTTGAGCCATGGCTCCACACTGGATGGCTCCAGTTTGATTTTTGCTAGTTCACTGGAGATCAGTCTCATTGGACTTTCCTGCCCAGGGCTGGCTTTGACCCAAGATCCTCAGATCTCAGCCTCCTGAGTAGCTGGGATGACAGGCGGGAGCCACCGGCGCCCCATTGGTTTGGTTTTGTTTCTCTTTTCTTTCCACCTCCCCCGCTTCATTGCTTTCCTTTTTATTTTTATTAATTTTTGTCAGTCGTGGGGCTTGAACTCGGGGCTTGAGCGCTGTCCCTGAGCTCTTGGCTCAAGTCTGGCGCTCTACCACCTGAGCCACAGCGCCACTTCTGGTTTTCTGCTGGTTCATTGGAGATCAGAGTCTCAGGGACTTTCCTGCCTGGGCTGGCTTTGACCCGCGATCCTCAGATCTCAGCCTCCTGAGCAGCTGGGATGGCAGGCGGGAGCCCAGCTTCCTTTTCATTTTTTTGACAAAAGGAAAGCAATCGGCAGTATGTGGTGTGTGGGGTGGGGTGAGGGGGGGGAGATTCTAGGCTTTTCCAAGGTGGCCCATTGGAGCTGGGGGTGGATGTTGCACTGGAACCTTCCCTTCTCCCTGGTCCCCCCCCCCCCCCCCCCGCTGGTTTGCATCCCTGCCTCGGGCTGCAGGTCAGCTCTAGGAAGCACTTCCCTCACCCTGAGGGAAGGAAGAGAGGAGGGGTGACAGGGCCGCCTAGATCTGGAGAAGCCCACGCCATGGGTGGGCAGGCGGGGGGGGGGGGGGAGGGAGGTGGGAAGGGGGGAGGGCGGTGGGAGGGGGGGGGTACATACTTGCCGGGCGCCCCGAGGGGGGGTGGGGGAGGAGGGACATCTCCGTTAACCGCTCCCCTCCAGGTCGGAGAGGGGCGTCACGTGGGCCTTGCACCGTGGAAGGTTCCAGTAATCCTTTCTCACCTCTCTGGGCTGGTGGTGTGAGTTCGGTGGAACTTCGGCATTTCTCCCCTGTAACACACGCGCGTGTGCGGCTTTGTCACCCGAGTCCGGCGCTCTGCCGCTCGGGCCACACCCCCAACGTCTAGCTTGGCGTCGGTTCATTGGAGACCATCATCTCTCACAAGACTCCCCAGCCTGGGCTGGCTTCGAACCACGGTCCTCAAGATCTCAGCCTCCCCTCACCCCCGAGGGGCTGGGATGACAGGCGTGCGCCGCCGAGCCCGGCTCTCACGTCTGTGGAGTGGGGGCCTGTTCTGAGCTGTCTGCGTGGATGCCTGTCCCCCCCCCGTCCCCCCCCCCGCCCCCCCCTCTCCCCCCCCCGCCCGGGATTGCGGCCCGCACCTGGCCCTTCCACGGTCTCCTCACAGGATAGCCACAGGCCACTGTGGAAGGCAGGGAAGGCGAAGCCGTCATCCCCAGCCGCCCAGCTGAGTTGTACCACCGCCGCGGCGGATGCGTTGGTGACATCCCCGTCCAGGGGCACTGGCAGCTCAGGGCATTCGGCTGCCACACTTTTCCCGCACACGGGCTTGGGCACCTTCTGTGTGCCCACAAACCACCGGTCGCTGAGCAGGGATGCTGCGGAGAGGCCGAGTGATAGCAGGCTGAGGAGGGCAGGCAGGCGGGCGCGTTGGCCAGGGGGGCCCTGCGGGAGCTCCATCTGTGGGGGGAGCAGCGGTGAGTCTCGGCCCGGCTGTGGAGGCCCAGCCTCGCGGAGGCCCAACCCCGGAGGCCCAGACCCCAGAGGCCTAGCCCCGTGGAGGCCCAACCCTGGAGGCCCAGACCCGAGGAGGCTGGACCCCAGAGGAGGCCCAGACCCGAGGAGACCCGGACCCCAGAGGAGGCCCAGACCCCAGAGGAGGCCCAGACCAGAGGAGGCCCAGACTCCAGAGGAGACCCAGACCAGGAGAGGCCCAGACCCCAGAGGAGGCCCAGACTCCAGAGGAGATCCAGACCAGAGGAGGCCCAGACCAGAGGAGGCCCAGACCAGGGGAGGCCCAGACCCCAGAGGAGGCCCAGACTCAAGGAGACCCAGACCCCAGAAGAGGCCCAGACTCCAGAAGAGACCCAGACCCCAGAGGAGGCTCAGACCAGAGGAGACCCAGATCCCAGAGGAGGCTCAGACCAGAGGAGGCCCAGACCAGAGGAGGCCCAGACCCCAGAGGCCCAGACCAGAGGAGGCCCAGACCCCAGGGGAGGCTCAGATCCCAGAGGCTCAGACCAGAGGAGGCCCACACCCCAGAGGAGGCCCAGACCAGAGGAGACCTGGCCACGGAGGCCCAGACCAGGGGAGTCACAGATGCCAGGAGGCTCACCCCTGGCCACATTATGAGGCGGTCACGGGAGTCTTTAGGTCCCCCGAGGTTCCACTGGCGCCCTCTACTGGGCACAGCTGGCAAGAGGGAGCAAGTGTGGTCAGCACCGTGCTCCCGGCCGGCCTCAGCCGACGGATCCTCCACCCCCAGCCTCACTCCCAGCCCTAACCCCACCCCCCAGCCCTGTGCAGCTTGGGCCAGAGCCTCCATGTATTAATACCCTGTTGGCACGCTGTAACCGGGACGGCACTTGATGGGTCCATGGGTGAATCCGGAATGGACCGGAACAGAACCGGACAGAAGCTGGAGCTGGGCAGCTCACAGATGCTTCGTAAAACAAACCATCTGAGCTCTCAGGAGCCATGGGGGCTCCATCGGCTTAGCCTTGGAGATCAGGGTGCCTAAGACCGCAGCCGGTAATGAAGCCCACAAATCCCCCCCCACCCCCCGCCTCTCCCCCCCATGACCAGCGATCGGGGCTCAGCCTGGAGCCACAGCCCTCATCGTCGGGGATTAACACGGTGCGTACCGGTCATCTAGCAGCCCAGACAGAAGCGCGGTCCCCAGAGCGACCCGAGACAGACGCCCACCGGCCAGCCCCACCCCGGCGCCCCACGCAGCACGCCCTGACCATGCCCCCCAACCCACAAATCTTATTTTGGTCCCTCCTGAGGCTTGAACTCAGGGCCTGGGCACTGTCCCTGAGCTTTCTTGCTCAAGGCTGGTGCTCTACCGCTTGAGCCACAGCTCCACTTCTGGTTTTCTGGTGGTTCATCGGAGGTCAGAGTCTCATGGGCTTTCCTGCCCGGGCTGGCTTTGAACCTCGATCCTCCGGATCTCAGCCTCCCAGGTGGCCCCCACCCCTCCCCAGATCTTATGGGTCACACGTGCATCCATGGCCCATGGTGTTTTGGGGGGGGAGCGGCAACTGCTATTCTGCAGAAGAATGAGCTCAGGATTTAAGGCAGGGCTGCGTTCCCCCCTCCCCCGCCCCCCACTGTCTGGAAATTTCTCTCCCACCAATCACATCAGATGTTAACTCCACACACTCGACCCATCACAAGTTACACCAAGTTAGGAAAGGGGGCGATTCCTCCGGAACCGGGGATGAAGGAGTTGGATAGCTCATACCAATTCCTTCTAGAAGCTTCTACCCCGACAGATGCCAGGAGGTCCTTCACCAATCATTGTCTCGAAAGATTAGCCCAGGCTGGCTTGAAGCTCACCAGGCTGGTGGCTCCCAGCAGCTCAGTGTTCCTGCTTGTGCCTCCCTGGTGCTAGATTACAGGCCTGTATTCCCGTGCTCGGCTGACGACGGAATCTTGTGAAGTGAATCTCCCTCAAGAACTTTCCCAAGACCCATCAACACCCATTCCCTACATTGCCCAACTTGCTTCTTTTCTCTTCCTAAGGATCTAGATAGTTCTCCAATAGAAAGAACACATCCCATTTCACAAAGAAAAATCCATCTTTGAACTCTGGGCCTGGGCGCTGTCCCTGAGCTCTTTCACTCAAGGCTGGCGCTCTACCACTTGAACCACAGCACCACTTCCGGCTTTTTGGTGACTGCTAGAAATAAGAGTCTCCCTAAGGCTTTGAACCTCGATCCTCAGACCTCAGCCTCCTGAGTAGCTGGGATGACAGGCGTGAGCCACTGAAAAATCCTATCTTCGTAAGTCCTGACACCCACCCTGGGCCTCTGCTCTTTAGAGCATCAGAGAACCCGGAGCCTACGCCACCCCTCGCCCTTCCTACCATGGCTCTTCACAGCGAGATTACAACAGCCGGCGCCAGAACTCGGACGCGTAGTTGACAGGGGGACACACCTCCCAGTCTATCTCCAGTGTAATGGAAGGGAAGAGGCTGGTTACCTTGGCCATGGTCTCCGTCCTGTGGCGGGAAGGAGGGAAGGTGGGGAGAATGCTGCCCGAGCCTCCAGTCCCTCTCGTTTTCACGTAGGGAGGGAGCCCAGCCGCCTGCCCACCCCACCCCTCCGGCGTCTTGATTAAAGGCTTCCAGAGGGCATTAAACAGATAATCGACAGAGCTATTCCAGCCCAGCTGCTTAGTGGCATTACTGCCAGCGAGCTGAGGGGGTGGGGAGGGGGGGAGATCCGGGATTAAAGGAGGAAGGAGTAGGGGTCCAAGTGGTGATTTAGCTGCTGAATCTCCTAGGGCTGGGCTGGACTGTCCAGCGACACACAGGTCCTCTCGATGGACCTCGGGGACCCCCCGCAATGTGAGTGCCCCAAGAGTCTGGGAGCCACAGCCCCCCCACTTCAAGGAGGGATAACCAAGGATTTCCCTCCACAGGGACAGCTGAAAGGGTTGGACTGGAGGCGTGGCTCAGTTGGTAGAGCACCTAGCCAAAGAGCAAAAAGTGTTAGGTACTGAGCTTGAGTCCCAATCTTGGACCTTGAAAGAAAAAAAGAGAGAAATGAAAGTGTTGGGCAGGCAAAGGAGGTCAAGTGGATGGAGGACCGGAAGGGGAGGCCCAGGGAGGCTGGCAGAGGCAGGATCTCACGACAGTCCAGTCCTAACTCCCAACCAGAGGAACGAAAGGTTTTCACACACACACACACACACACACACACACACACACACACACACACACACACACACACACATACCCGTAGCCAAGATTTTCCACCCAAACCGACAAGGCTGCTCGGATCTAGCGGATCTAGCCACTGGTCACCAGGTCTTTCCACCTGGAACCGTGTTGATTTATGGGAGGGCGTTCTGTGCCCGCCTGGCCGGACAGACGCAGGTGCCCCCATTGGCTGCCCACCCTTCCTTCCCCTCCCCTGAGAGAGGGGATTCCCACCCAGCCAGCTGCTCCCTCCCTCCCTCCCTCCCTCCCTCCCTCCCTTCCTTCCTTCCTTCCTTCCCTCCTTCCCTCCCTCCTTTCATTTTTCTTTTTCTGTTTTCTTTTCCTTGTGCCAGCACCAGGGCTCGAACTCAGGGCCTGAGTGTTTCTCCTTAGCTTTTCTTCCCCCTTTCTTCTATCTAACTCAAGGCTGGTGCTCTACCACTTGAGCCACAGCTCTGCATCTGGCTTTTGGGGGCTTCCATGGAGATAAAGAGTCTCATGGAAAGCCGGGCACCAGTGGGCTCACGCCTGTCACCCCAGCTACTCAGGAGGCTGAGGTCTGAGGATCGTGGTTCAAAGCCAGCCCGGGCAGGAAAGTCTGAGACTGATCTCCAATAAACCACCAAAAAGCCAGAATGGTGCTATGGCTCAAGTGGTAGAGCACCAGTCTTGAGCCAAGAGCTCAGGGACAGCGCCCAGGCCGTGAGTTCAAGCCCCAGGACCTTAGTCCTCAGACCTCAGCCTCCTGAGTATTGAGCTCAGCGGGCGGCAGCCACCAGCACCTGGCTGCTATTTTTTTCTTTTTTAAAGGAAGCTCTCCATCCACGTCTAGGGAATTCTTGTAAAATGGCACCAGCTGGGGCTCATCCGACAAAACCCTGAGGGCACCCTGCCCTGCCCCGTCCATCTGTGAGCCAACGGGGAGGTAAAGGCAGGGCTCCTCATTGCAGGGACTCCGCTGGCCGCCTGGCCGCCAGCCCCGGACACTAGGGGGCGCTGTCCCCCTGCATGTTCACGCTGTCCCCCCTCTCCTGGAGCCGGGTGGAGGCTGCTGGCTGCTCCCAGCTTTTCCCAGGGTAGGGGGACTCCCTTCCCAGGCCCTCATCGCCACCCCCCCTGCACCAGAAAGGCATGCATGCATGCATGTGTGTGTGTGTGTGTGTGTGTGTGTGTGTGTGTGTGTGTGAGCCTTGTGGAATTCAGGGCCCACTGTGGCCCCTCCTGGGACCGGCCCCTTTATTATAGTCTTATTTCCTGCCACACTTGTGTGTGCACGCGTGCAATTGAGTCCACTCCTCAGCAGTGGGGCCTGATCCGTGTGCATTCCTCTCTCCTGAGTCTCGTCCTCCCTACTCCCACCCCACCCCACCCCACCCCACTGGGGACAGCCGCAATTCTTCTCCCTCCCAATTCTCCCAGCCGCGCCTCACTTCCTGCCTGAGTCACAGGCTGGCGCGGCCCTCTGTCTTCGCTTTTACGGCCTGGGCCTATAAACCGCACCCCCCACCACACCCCTCCCGGCCCTCCCTGGGACAAAGGGGGGGGGGCGGCCCTAAGCGTGGGGGCAGGGCGCTGCCAGGATCCCCATGGAGCCAGCTCTGGCCCTGTGGGGTCCCCACAACTTCCTGGGCCCTGCTCTGAAGACCCTGTTACTGACTTTAAACAAGTCATTTTTGCATTATTATTATTATTATTATTGTAGGCCTCTGTGAAGTCTGGATTCACGCCCCTCCCCCCCCCCCCCCCCCGGCCCGGCCCTTTTGGGGGTGCATGGCCAGCCGTGGTTTATGACCAGCCTTGACTCCATCCCCCCCAATCCCCAGGACCCTGTCACGCCCCCCCCCCCCCACTCCCAGTGTCTAATTTCCTCTTTTTTTTGACAGAACACGAATTTCTCGGCCCTCCACGCCCTGCTCACTTCCTTTTATTGTGCTCGGGGCAAGGGTTCGTTTTTTCTTTTCTTCCCTGGAGAGCAACAACAAAAAGTAATGGCTGGACAACCCGAGGGGCACGCGACGGGCTGGGGGTGCAGTCGCAGCTTTCTAGAGTGGCCCTAGGTGGGAGTGGGGGGCGCAGAGACCCCCGTGTCTGAGAAACCGCCCGGGGTACCAGGCAGGTGCCCATGGGGGGTGTCCCAGGCTGCGGATAGGGGGGTGCTTCAGCCCTTATGACGTCACAGAACCAGGGGCTGGGCCTGCCTTGCGCTGAGAATGAATCTACTTTTTACCAGACGTGCATGGAGAAACCACGGCCGTGCAACACCCACACCCACACCCACCCGTGGGTGCTCTCTAGGAGTCACCGGTGGTGAGCGCCCCGCAGGGCAGGGGTGATGCAAATCTAGAGCCAGGCCCGGGAAGCCTGGGGGCGACGCTATCCAACAGGGTGTCTGTTTCTCCTTCCCAGCCCCAATTCCAATTCTAATCCCTGTCATCCGCCACTCTCTGAACTCACTCCTGCTGTCTAAGAGAAGGCTGGAGTGGCTCAGATGTGTGCCTGTCGGTCCTGGGTCTTGAACTCAGGGCCTGGGCGCTGTCCCTGAGCTCTTTCACTCAAGGCTGGCGCTCTACCCCCTTGAGCCACAGCGCCACCCTCTGGTTTTCTGGTGGTTCCTGGGAGATCAGAGTCTCACGGACTTTCCTGCCCGGGCTGGCTTTGAACTGCGATCCTCTGAGCTCAGCCTCCTGAGTGGCTGGGATGACAGGCCCGGCTTGGCTCACTTGGCTGTGGTTGTGTTTCAACCACCACCAAGAACATGACGGGAAAACAGGCTTTGGATGCAGCAAATAGAACCCAAACAGCCTGGTGTGGAGCAGACAATTCTCTGTCTCTGTCTCTGTCTCTCTCTCGGTCTTTCTGTCTGTCTGTCTGTCTGTGTGTGTGTGTCTCTCTCTACACGCACACTCTCGAGGAACACTGCAGAGCCAGTCCTTTTCCCAGCGGGGTGACTGCTCACCCGATGATCGCATCCAGAACCTTCCAGGTTTTGCAGGACTCCTGACAGTTTCCACTGTAGGGTGGGGCTCAGGCCCCGTCCCCATGGCCAGGCAAGGCCTTCCCACCGGGCACTGTGACCCTGCGGCGGGGAGGGGACGGGGGTCCCCGGGCCCTGGGGGAGGGGGGCCCCAGTTCACCCCAGCGGAGGGGAGGGGGCCCCAGTCCCCCCCGGCGCCGCACGGCCATCATCCCGCAGGCCGGCCCTGCCCAGGGGTCACCGCCGCAGCCGGAGGAGGCGAAGGAAGAACGGGGACCCCCCCCCCTTCCCGGGGACCCTCTTCCACCCCCTCCTACCCCCCCCCCTTCTCCCGACCCTCACCCGGGCCCCCGCCCCTCAGCAAGGCCCCGCCCCGTCAACTGGGCCCCGCCTCCAACAAGCCCCGCCCCTCAGCAAGGCCCCGCCCCTTCCACAAACCCTCCCCTTCATTCGGGTCCCGCCCCCTCCACAATGCCCCGCCCCTCCACAATGCCCCGCCCCTCCACAATGCCCGCCCCTCCACAATGCCCCGCCCCTCCACAATGCCCCGCCCCTCCCCAGCCCCGCCCTAGCCTCACCTCCTGGCCACGCCCCCCTCCCTGGGCAGTGGTTGCCATGGTGACGGCGGGGTGCGGAGGGACGACGCGGTTTTGAATTGTGAGACGGTTGGGGCTGCAGACGCGGCCCTGTGTTGCTGCCTGGGGGGGGACCCCCGGCCTCTGACCCCGACCCCTGACCCCGATCCCCGGTCCGTGACTGCCCAGGGTCCCTGTGGACCCCCCAAAGCCAGGCCCGACCTCCTCTAGTTCCCCTAAAGACGCCGGGGGGGGGGCACGGGGCCCCAAATTCTTCCCTGGCCTCCCCCCGGTGCACTGGATAAGGGGGTACACGAGGGGGCGCATGGAAGGGGGGAGCACGGACTGCGGGGCCTACTGGGCCCTGGATGCCGGGGCAGGGTGCTGGGTGCTGGGCCCTGGATGCCGGGGCTGGGTGCTGGGTGCTGGGTGCTGGGTGCTTGGGGCTCACCAGCTACACTGTGATTCTCCCAGAAAACCAGTGGTCAAAGTCTACCCCTGCCCACGCCCAGCTTTGCTTCTGGAAGGTTCTCTCCATCCTAGCTCATCAGGGTCTGGGAAGCCCTGGGTGGCTCTTCAATGACACCGGTTCTGTTCCAGCCCCACAAGGCCTCCTGGGTTTTCTAGTCTTTCTGAACATCCCACCTCCCCCTGCTCAACACTGTGCCTTCTTGCTGCATGCGTGCGTGTGTGCGTGCATGCGTGTGTGTGTGTGTGTGTACACACGTGTGCGGGGCTCCTCAGCCAGGCTGAACTTCATGTTCCTGAAAGACATTCGAGAAAGGACGGCATTGGCTGTCCTGAGGAGGCAGGTCATCCCAGCCCTGAACAAGGCTAGCCTCCTTTACTCTCTGGAAAGATCTAGAAAGATTCCTGAAGATCCAGATTCTCAGAGACCAAGGCCAGGTTCCCGCCAGCCGGCTCAGGGCAGGGACGTGGGGTGGGTTCGTGATTCCCTGCTCTTTCTCTCTGCCAGCATCTTCCACGCTGGCCACCACGGGGGTCATGACCAGGGCCTGTGTGTGGCCGGGGACCGGGTCTGTGGCGCGTGACCGCACACAGAAAAAATAAAAGAAGAAAAGAAGAGCTGTGGCCAGGGGCACTGGGCAGAGAGGAAGAGGAGGAAAAAGAGGCAAAAGACACAGAAGCTTCTGGAAACTCGCCGAGGTAGGGACACGGTGAAGCTCACTTAGGCGATGGTGGGGTGCTGGCGGTGGGGGGTGCTGGGTGTGTGTGGGGGGGGCTGGCGGGGTGCTGGGGGGAGAGGGGGAGCTTACCTTCGGGGTGACACAAACATTTCGAGTCGGCTGGGGGTGCTGGCGCATACACGGGGAAGCGCTGCGGCGGGGCGTGCTGTGTGTCTGTCTGCTGGGTCTTGCTCAGCTGAGGTAGACTGAGGCAGAGCGGCGGGGATGAGCAGGTTCCCCCCCTTCTGCCCGCAGAGGAGTCAGATGGTGAATGGAGGCTGGCAGGGGCCGGGCGGGATGTCCCGCAGAGCTGGGCGGGCCGGCTCTGTGACGTCACAGTGCTGATGTCACAGGGGACCTTCCTGCCCCTCCCCTCCCCGCCCTCTCCTCCCCTCTCCCCCCCCCATGCCCACCTGCCAGGGGGGCCCAGGTGTCCCCCTGCGGGCTCTCCATCTTTTGAGCCAGTCCTGGGCCTTGAACTCAGGGCCTGGGCGCTCTCCCTGAGCTGCTTTTGCTCAAAGCCGGTGCTCTACCATTTGAGCCACAGCTCCACTTCTGGCTTTTTTTCTCGTGGTTTCTTGGAGATAAGAGTCTTCCTGTCCCCTCTGGGGGCTGGCTTTGAACCGCCATCCTCAGGTCTCAAGCCTCCCCAGTAACTGGGATGACAAACGTGAACCACTCACACAGGCCGAGAGGGCTTCATTGTACTTAAGAACCAGCAGGAGCTTACTCAAGTGTGTGTGTGTGTGTGTGCAGGTGGCTCTGGGGGACCTCCCCCCCCCCAGTTGTAAATTCAAAGTGAGCCACATGGTCTGAAGATTGCCCACCAGCCACATTTCATAGTGTGGAAGAACTCGACAGTTGTATCTCATTTAGCGCCTGGCGAAAATACAAAGGAAGATCCCCAGAAATGACCCGAGTATGGAGGGGCGGGGGGGGGGGGGGGGGGCGGGGAATGCATCCTGGTCATCCAACATAAAGGAATCAAAGCTTTCCCCTGAGCTGGGTGGTTTGATCTAGGATGGAAACCATCTCCTCCTCCTCCTCCTCCCCCTCCTCTTCCTCCTCCTCCTCCTCCTCCTCCTCCCTCCCCCTCCTCCTCCTCCTCCTCCTCCTCCTCCTCCTCCTCCCCCTCCTCCTCCTCCTCCTCCCTCCTCCTCCTCCTCCTCCTCCCCCTCCCCCTCCTCCTCCTCCCCCTCCTCTCCTCCTCCTCCTCCTCCTCCTCCTCCCCCCTCCCCCTCCTCCTCCTCCCCCTCCTCCTCCCTCCTCCTCCTCCTCCTCCTCCTCCTCCTTCTCTCTCTTTGAGACAGTCTGTGCAGCCTAGAACCCACGATCCTCCCTCAGGCCCCAGCAGGCTGGGATTGTGGGAGAGCACGGTGTGGCGGGTGGGTTCTAGGAGGCTCAGTCCATTTCTTTCACTGTAGTCTAAGCTGCTTGGGCAGAAAGCCAACCACAGGCGCACCAGAGGACAATGGGCGATCACTATGGGCAATTACATGGCCAGAAAGAGTCATGTAAACCTCTCAGCGGGGACCTTGGGCATTAGCCCCAGTAACGTGAACAGAAGGGATTGGACACCTCATTCTTGGCTGGCCCGGTTATGCTACAGTGTCCGGTTCTCCCTGAATTCACCGATAAACCTCGCATAACGGGGACACAAAGGCCAACAGGCAGCTTTATTTTGTTATATTATTTTATATATTGTACTGGGGCTTGAACTCGGGTCCCAGAGCAATTTTTTTTTTTCTTAAAGAGATGCAGTTCCACTTCTAGTTTTTCTGGTGGTTTATTGGAGATCAGAGTCTCACAGACTTTCCTGCCTGAGCTGGCCTCGAACTGTGATCCTCAGATCTCAGCCTCCCGAGTAGCTAGCAGGACAGGTGTGAGCCCCTGGTACCTGCTTCAAAAAGATTTTCTTTTTTAATTTAACAGGAAGGAAAGGTCCAAATTCCTATAAAAGGACAGAGGACAAAATAGCCGTGACCTGTACACAGAAAGCCACTGGACCCCATCTATGACGCGCGGGGTGGGAGTTTCAATGTTCCCGAGAGGCGTGGCGGGTGGCGGGCTCCGTCCCACGCAGCTTGGTGGAAATCGCGTGTGCATTTTCCCACCAATCACGTGTGCATTGTCCTCCAGTCAGAGTTTCATATCTTTGGGGAGAGACCCCCAAATATGAGGCGTGTGTCAGCCTCCTTCGTAAGGATGATAGAACCGGGAACTCCCGCCCGAGCACCGGTCCTGAAGTTTACGGCCAGCTCAGAAAGTACAAAACACAGACAACTTCTGTGAACAAACGTGCAAGGATTTCTAGGAGGCACGAAGTGGAAAAGTTCCAAGGACAGAAGCGCATACGTGGTGTTCTCTCTGGCGACCGCGGGACAAAGCAAGCGAGTGAGACCCACTGGAACTCCAAGGCAGGAGAGGTGGGGAGCATACTGAGAAGTTGCCAGCATGGCGGCTCACGCCTGTAATCCCGGCTCCTCAGGAGGCCGCTGGGCCCTTGAGGTTTGAAGCCAGCCTAGGCAGGAGAGTCCATCCATCAGGTTCTTTATCTCCAACTAAGGAGCAAAAAGATCCCCAGATCTCAGCCTCCTGAGTAGCTAGGCTTATAGTGAACCACTGGGCGACAGCAAAGATCCATTTATTTCCTTAGTGCCAGGACTGGGGCTTGAACTCGGGGCCCCGGCACTGTCCCTAAGCTAGTTTGCTAAAGCCTGGCGCTCTACCACTTGAACCACAGCTCCGGTTTGGACCTTTTGTTGTTATTGATGCCGTAGTTTAATTGGAGATAAGAGTCTCGTGGGCTCTTGGGGTCTGGCTTAGAACCTCGATTCTCCCATCCCAGCCCCGTGAGGAGCTGGGATTACAGACGTGAGTCTCCGGGGCTGGGCCAGATCAAACTTGGAAAGGCTCGTGATGAAAGCGATGGAAAAGCAGATTAAAACAAAAAGAATCCGTCAGCCAGGTTGTTAGAGCCGGTGGAAGATGGCGCTGGCGCTGTTATCTTGTTTATGTAAGTTTAGGATAACACCTGTGGGAAGGCTTTGGATCTGGGCCCATGTTCCTCCCCATCGTCCTCTCCCCTCATCCCCCCTCTCTCCCCCCTCCCCATCTCCCATCATCCCCCGCTCCCCCAATCTCCACCCTGAGCAGAGCCACAGGCCACTCGTTTGAGTCAGGAGTCGGGCCCAGTGGAACACCCTGACGTCCCGGAGTCCGACTCCTCGGGTTCCATTCCCGTCCCGTACCACTTGAAAAGGTCACTCACCCTCTCTGGGCCTCAGTTTCCCTATTTAGAAAGTGCAGTCACTGCCAAGATTAAACGATGACTCCTGCGTTGGGCGCCAGTGGCTCACGGCCATTATCCCAGCCACTTGGGAGGCTGAGATCTGAGGATGGAGGTTCAAAGCCAGCCCGGGCAGGAAAGTCCGTGAGACTGTCATCTTCAACAAACCACCAAAAAGCCCCGAGTGGAGCTGTGGCTCAAGTGGTAGAGCGCCAGCCGTTAGCAAACTAGCTCATGGATGGTGCCCGGGCCCCAAGTTCAAGCCCCAGGACCTGCTCCAAAATAAAGACACGAAGAAAAGACACGCGTGTTGACGGTGACCTTTGGGTGCCTGAGGCCATCTTGTGACCCCCGTCATTCCCCAGGCCCCGTCTGTGGGGTCTGGGTCGTTGGGAGGGGACATCCAGGCTGCACAGACTGGCCTTGGTGTCCCACGCTTCTGGGCCTCTGGGCATTTGTCCCACAAGGCTGGACACAGAAACACAGACGCTCGTGTGGGAGGGACTCACGTGGGACGTGGCTCGTTGCTGGGCCGCCTCCTGACACGTCCACAGAGCTGCCCACCCCGTGGCCTTCCCACGCCTCTCCCTCCTCCCCGGGGGGGGGGGTGTGGGGGGACCGACCAGGAACAAAGAGAAAGGGGCTGAAGCGCTCACTCCCATCAAACCCCGTCTCGGGCAGCAGGAAGGGCACCGCCGGTCAGCTCAACATCCCGGCGATCTATACCGGCCCGGTGTCCGTTACTAGTGTAATTGTGCTTCGTTGGAAGAGTAGCACTCGGTTGTCAGCGCATGACACAGTCCTCTCTCCGGTGTAGACACAGCCCTGGCCGATGGTTGGTGGAAATGATCTGTTCATTCTTTCTCCCTGCCCCAGTTCTGGGACTTGAACTCAGGGCCTGGGCGCTGTCCCTGAGCTTCTTTTGCTCAAGGCTAGCGCTCTACCACTTGAGCCATAGCACCACTTCTGGCTTTTTCTGTGTATGTGGTACTGAGGAATCAAACCCAGGGTTTCATGCATGTCAGATGAGCCACCTGCCCAGACCTTTTTGTTTTTTGCAAAAGTCTTCCCCTCCCTGGCCCCATCCCACCCTGGTATTTAGTTCCAAGCACCTTCTGTGGTGTTTATGAACGCAGCCTCCAGAGCTGGCCTCCGCCTGGGGATGGAGTTGGGGAAGGAAGAGCCCACGGGGTGGATGGAAGGCCAACCCACTCACAGACATGCATGCAGGGGCATTCAGACAGACAGCAAGATGCCCTTGCTCATAAAAGATGGCCAGATGCCCTGTCTGCAAGATTTGACACTTCTGATGTTGGGCAGGAAAAAGATGTGCATTCTTGTGTGTGTGTGTGTGTGTGTGTGCTGGCACTAGGGTTTGAACTCAGGGCCTGGGTGCTGTCTCTTAGCTTTTTTGCTCAAAGCTGGTGCTCTACCATGTGAGCCACAGCTCCATTTCCGACCTTTTGGCGGTCCACTGGAGATCAGAGTCTCTAGTGCTTTCCTGGCCCAGGCTGGCTTTGAACCATCATCCTCACATCTCAGCCTCTTGAATAGCTGGGACAACAGGTGTGAGCCTCCAGTGCCTGGCTTCAAAATGAAATCTAACCTAGGAAGAGTTAGGGCTGTGTTCAGCCCTTCCCCTTTGACTTAGGAAAGTCTGGTCCATGTAGAGCCCTGGTTGCGTGGAATTTGTTCGCGTGCGGGTGGAAGGAGGTGCCATGGGTGGGGGTTCACAGACACTCGTGGCTCTGGGGATGGGCTGCGGCCCGGAACTGTTTCTCCAAAGGCAAATTCCAGAAGCACCATCGCTACGGTCAATAAAACTCCCTTGTACAAAGGACTTCAGGTAAAAGCAGAGCCCTGGACTCCCCGAAGGCGTCCCTCTGAAGACGCAGGCTTCTACAAGCCCCAGTCACCGGACTCCCACACCACGCCCTGCGTGGAGGGGTGCAGTCGTGGCTGGTTTATTAAAGCTGGTGGACTGGGACCCAAGAGGACGCCCTGGAGGCTGGGGCTCGCTGGGGGTGAGGCTCCGGGTCAGCGGGGCAGACCTGGCCTTCAGCTGGACCTGGGGGTCCGGGAGCGGGGGCAGGAGGCAGAGTATGCCAATGCCCCGGGTCCCCCCCCCCTCCCCCCTGTCCCCCCCCCTGTCCCCCAGTCTGGCTGGCTCTGTGTCAGCTGTGGACAAACCAGTTAATTCAGGTGTCAGAGTCTCGGATCAGAAGTAACCGTGGTGATGAATTCATTACGAGTTTTCTACTCACATGCAGGGGAGGTGGGGGGGGGGGTTGGGGAGGGAGGCCAGGGCCTGGTGTGTGTGTGTGTGTGTGTGTGTGTGTGTGTGTGTGTTTGTGTGTATGGGGGTTTCAAGTATCCAGCGGGAAGCTAGGGACCAAGGAGACAGAGGACTCAGAAAAATACAAATAAGAATGCAAAAAACAAAACAACAGTAATTCCAAGAAAGGGTAAACGGCTCTCCCAAACCCCAAACCCAAGCAGCATCTGTTGATTTTCTCCACCCAAGTTCAAGTTCAATACTGAGGGTGACATCCATTGGCTGTGCACGAAAACAGACTGGGGTGGGGAAGGAAGCTGGGCAGGTGGCTCCGTGGTAGAGCGCTCGCCTGGCATGCATGAGGCCTTGGGTTCGATTCCTCAGCACCACATACACAGAAAAAGCCAAAAGTGGCGCTGTGGCTCAAGGAGTAGAGCGCCAGCCTTGAGCAAAAGAAGCTCAGGGACAGCGCCCAGGCCCTGAGTTCAAGCCCCAGGACCAACAGACATGCATGCACGCATGCATGCACGCATGCACACACGCGCAGATCAAGAGTGGTGTGCGTGTGTGGGATTGCAGGGCCTCCTCCGCTTTCTTCTTTCTTCCCAGCCTTAATGGGAAGGGGGCAGGGGCAGGGCAGGGGGTGGGGGCGGAGCAACACAGCTCTGCTCGCTGCCCAACTGGCAGAGCCAGTTGCCGGAAGGCAGGAGTCCGCGAATGAATCTGGAGGTGACTCCAAGGCTGGCCTGGGCCTCTGCCCTCCCCGCCCGGCCCGGCCTCCCGCTCAGGAGTGACTCAAGCAAACCTGGGCCGGCAGGGAGCTGAGGGCGGAGGGGAGCCACACCCAGCCTGGGAGCACGGCAGAATGCGGACAGCTTCGGACAGGGTCACCTCTGGGTCATGGAACATTCTGGGCCCACAAGCCCAGGTTGAATGGAACAGCTGCTCCAGAGCCCAGACCAGGCCTAGAGCATCTTCTCTTCAACTTACCAAGGCCTCTCCTGTGGGTTTCCTTGGCCTCGTTCTCTTCCTTCCTATCATAGCTCCTGGCAGGAGTGCCTCGTAGCACAGTTGAGTGGATGGAAGGATGGATGGATGGAGGATGGATGGATGGAGGATGGATGGATGGTGGATGGATGGATGGTGGATGGATGGATGGTGGATAGATGGATGGGTGGGTGGATGGATGGATGGAGGATGGTGGGTGGGCAGATGGATGGGTGGTGGAGGGGTGGATGGATGGATGGAAGGATGATGGATGATGGATGGATGGAGGATGGTGGGTGGGTAGATGGATGGATGGTGGATGGATGGATGGATGGGTAGATGGATGGATGGAAGGATGATGGATGGATGGAGGATGGTGGGTGGATGGATGGCTGGAGGATGGTGGGTGGGTAGATGGATGGATGGTGGATGGATGGATGGATGGGTAGATGGATGGATGGAAGGATGATGGATGGATGGAGGATGGTGGGTGGATGGATGGATGGAGGATGGTGGGTGGGTAGATGGATGGATGGTGGATGGATGGATGGATGGGTAGATGGATGGATGGAAGGATGATGGATGGATGGAGGATGGTGGGTGGATGGATGGATGGAGGATGGTGGGTGGGTAGATGGATGGATGGTGGATGGGTGGATGGATGGATGGAAGGATGATGGATGATGGATGGATGGATGGAGGATGGTGGGTGGGTGGATGGATGGATGGATAGGTGGATGGATGGATGGATGGGTGGATGGATGGGTGGATGGATGGAGGGAGGATGGATGGATGGATGGGAGGATGGGAGGATGGTGGATGGGTGGATGGAGGATGGATGGATGGGTGGATGGATGATGGATGGATAGGGGATGGTTGGATGGATGGAGGATGGACAGTGAATAGTTGGATGGATGGATGGGTGGATGGATGGATGGATGGGTGGATGGAAGACAGATGGGTAAATGGTAGATGATGGATGGACTAAGAAGATTTTACTATCTTCCCACAAATAACAATATATTTTTCTGAGATGAATGTTTTTATGACTTGACAGGTATACAAGTGCACGCATACGCATGCACACACACACCTGCACACGCTTACACCCCTAGCAAGCAAGCACCCGGCCCCGCCCTGGCCTCCGACGGCTCCGGGGCAGATCTAGAACTAGGAGAAGCAGCGGCTGGAGCTGTGGCGCCTGTCCCCGCCCAGGAATTCCCATAAAACAAAGCCCTGTGTTGTTTTCCTGCGGAGGAGGGCCGGAGGTTCTGCTGATGACTTGATTTACCCTCTGGGATGGCACAGTTGCTCAGCAGCTCAGGGCAAGACACAGATAAGACAGGAGAAGTGAACACTCACCCTGGATGTCACTGGGCGGGTAGCACCGTGTCCTGCGGCTGGGGCCAGCCGCGTGCTCTGAGGATGGAGGGCCGGGGTGTGGGAGCCCCGAGCTGAGGGTGGCATGGCCCATCTCTGCCCGCCCCCCCCCAAGCAGGGGCTGGGGCATCCATCCTGCTCCACAGGCCCAGATGCAGCAAACTGCCTCCCGCTCCTCGTGTCACCTAAGTGTTTGCTGCAGCTCCGGCCATCACAACCACATTCTATTTTTTAGTTTTTTTTTTCAGCTCCAAGAGCAGGACTTGAACTCTGTACCTGCCATGTTTTGTTCGCTGCCTGGCGCTCTAGCAAGTGAGCCGCGCCTTCAGCCCCATAGCCACATTCTGACCAGCAGAAGGGAAGAGGAGGAGAGAAGAGGAGGAGGAGGAGGCCCCTGGGCCGCACACCAGCAGGCAGGCACGGATCCTTCCCTCCCTCCATACTCCCTGGGCCCCTCCCAGACACAAGGAAGAGAAGGGGAGAACTGAGATGAAAACCTGGGGGTAAAATGTTTATGGCGTCGGGTTTGGCGGTGGGTTCTGGACAGAGGCAAGGTCAGTGTTCGTTAGAAGACAGACTGTGGGACACACGTCACTAGAAAGCAGACAAACGGGCTTCTAGCCCAATCATTCTGTGACATTATAACCGGAAACTTTTAACTAGAACCTCTGAGTTTTACAAATATTTGTTTTATTGTATTTTTGTCAATCCTGGGTCTTGAACTCAGGGCCTGGGCGCTGTCCCTGAGATCTTTCACTCAAGGCTGGTGCTCTACCACTTGAGCTATAGCTCCACTTATGGTTTTCTGGTGGATCATTAGAGATCAGAGTCTCACGGTCTCTCCTGCCCAGGCTGGCCTTGAACCGAGATCCTCAGATCTCAGCCTCCTGAGTAGCTCGGATGACAGGCGTGAGCCACTGGCTCCCCACACAAATATTTAGTAAGATAATGGTATCTTGAATATATAAAGCACACTTAACAATTCAATGGTTAAAACTAAATTTTAAAGGAAGATTGGTGTGGACGCTTCTTCCTAGAAGAGACCCATAGAACGAGTGGTTGACATCACGGATCGCCGTGGAAATGCAAACCAGTCCACCGGGATGGTGGGTCAGAAGGTGGCAGCGAGGCAGCGAGCCACCGCAGGAACTGGGCCGGAGGTACCTTCAGACAGTACAAGAGCAACTTTACGACTCAGAGATCGGCTCCTGGGTGTCCACCCGCGAGAGGAGCGTTTATAGCCGCAGGGTTTGTGATTGCCCATAGCTGGAAATGGCCCAAACAAAAGTGCGGGAGTGGGGGGATTAGCTGAACAATGGTGTGTCTATACCGGGGAATATTACTCAGCCGTCATAAAGCCAGATTGAGCTCTGATTCATGCCACGCACGGCCCGGCCACTGGAAATACCCTGCCCTGGCAATCAACCTCTCACACAGCCCCACAAACCCACTTGTGTGACATACCCCTGGCCGGGTGGCAGGAAGCAGGGCGGGGGCTGGGGGGGGAGTGTGAGGGGCTCTTGGGTTTGGACCTCGTGGCAGGTCCAAGGACAGATGTGGCCCAGGAAGCCTGAGACCAGGTGAGGGCCACAGAGGCAGAGAGCCAGCGAGCGAGGGAGGAGCAGGAGGCGAGCTCTGCCGGTGGTCCACAGGCCAGTGGGACACGCGTGCACTCCACAGCATTCACACGTGGCGGGGGGCTCTCCTACAGGGCCGGTGATCGCCCCGTCCCCTCCCACCCCAGGTCCCCCCCAAGGAGGGGGAAGGGGACTGCTATCAGGTCTCTTATGACCTAACACTGAGGCCCCGCCCACCACCCCACACTTCCCTATTGGCCGTCCGGGGCCCTGCCCCCTGTGGGCGTGGCCACCTGAGGACATTCCCCTGCCCCCCCCCCCCCACCAGGGGCCTCCAGACCTCACAGCATTGCATCAAAGGAGGGAAGATGCATCCAAATGCAGCAGGTTCCCACGCGCCCCACAGACACCGGAGCCGTCCACGCCGTCCCCCGCCCCTTCCACCCTTTCCAGGCCACATGTTCCCTGCATTCAGCCCTCTCCCTGGCGTCCGGCTGTGGCCTGTGATATGGCGCGATGGTTCAGAGCTCAGGCCTTGGGCCTGCAGCGGGCAATGGGGAGGGGGGCGGGCCGGGAGAAGGAAGGAGGCCGCCTGGAGGAGGCTGACCCAGGCCCATCCAGTTCCCAGCCTCGCCATCTCCCCGTGGCGGGGCCGGCTGGCTGGGATTCATCCTCACTGGTGTGGCCGGCTGGCTGGGATTCAGGGAGGCCCCTGGGGTACTATTCCAGACAGGATGGAGATGAGGGTGTGGTAGAATGCAGCCAGATGTCTGCCCTTCCTCCAGCCCTCCCTCTGGGCTGTGTCCCAAGACCGAATCCTGTTGAGGGTTCTCCTGCCGGCAGTGGCAGCCAGCACAGGCTCAACACGATTATAGGTTTTCTTTTTCACACGTGCAGGGCAGGGTGCTGTGCTGGGTGGTTTTCCTGTTCGGCACTGACGCCGGGGCCCCATCAATCAAGAATCTCGTCTCTCAGGCACTCAGTCCCGGCTTTCTCCCCCGGGCTGCCCTAGGGAGCTGTTTGTCATGCCTACCCGGTTACTCTGGCATACTTTTGTAGGCAGTCACTTGGGAAGGAAGCTTCTAGAGGGCCCAGGGCTGTCAACTCCGCCATCTGTGGGATCTGTGCTGTGAAAAGCGTTATAGTCATCCTTCTGAGACTGATGATTGAGATTCGATGGGCAGGAGAGTCCGGGGTTAGATTCCCAGAGCCCCTCTGGGCTTCCTCCCACCTCCGTTCCTTTGTGCCTCAATTTACCCACACACAGTGGGCTCCAGATCCCTGCTCAGAAGGCAGGGAACCCACGGGGCTGGACTTAGGGTAGGTGGAGGCTGAGGTCTGGCCTGTGGGCCCCGAGGGGCTGTGTGCTGGCACGGAGGCCCACGCCAGGCCGTGCCCTGGGCACCTGGCCAAAGCTCCATCACCCACTGTGGGGCCGGACCCAGGGAGGCAGGGGCAGGCCCAGGGAGGCCTCACGTCCACCCCCACGCCCAGGCCTCCTCGGCACGCACTTCAAGCCTCCACGCGGGCTTTCTGATCCACTCACTACCAGGATTCTCTCCTATCATTTCCCCCGCTAAGAAATCTGTCCTACAAATGGAGCCCGTTTGAATGAAATTCCCCCTCCCATCTTCCCCATCCCAGGACTCCAGGAGCCTTTGTGGGGCGATTTTCGGGGTGGTAGAACGTGTAGACAGTCTCTCCCCGTCTGCCCGGGCCCAGCCTGGTGTGCATCAGTGACACCAACCCTCCTTCAGGCCCAGGCCGGGTGCCATTTTGTTTTTCCACTCATGCGCTAAGGAGCGTGGATGCGTGGCCCACCTGCCACTCCCCCTCCCAGAGGCTGACACCTCGTCCAGGAGGCCCTGGGGCAGACGCCCCGGGCAACGGGCCACCTTCGGCACCGCAGACTGGGTCTGCACCCCGCCCCACAGTGCTGTGCCCAGTGAATCCCTACCCCAGCGTTCCCATGCTCCACCGCATGCCTTCTTCCTTCAAGTTTGTGTATATGCACGCATGTGTGCATGTGTGTACATGCCTGTATGTGTGTGTGTGTGTGTGTGTGTCCTTGGGCTTGAACTCAGGGCCTGGGCGCTGTCCCTGAGCTCTTTCACTCCAGGCTGGCACTCTACCACTTGAGCCACAGCGCCACTTCCAGTTTTTCAGTGGTACATTGGAGATCAGAGTCTCACGGACTTTCCTGCCCAGGCTGGCTTAGAACCGCAATCCTTAGCCTCCTGAGTAGCTGGGGTGAAGGCGGGAGCCATCAGAGCCTGGTTCTTTTAAAAACATTTCTTTTTTTTTTTGGGGGGGGGGATCCAGTCGTGGAGCCTGAACTCTGGGCCTGCATGCTGTCCCTCAGCTCTTCAGCTCAAGGCTAGCGCTCTACCACTTGAGCCACCTTCCCAGCCCCCAAAACATTTCTTTTCATTAGCACATATTTATTGTACAAAGCAATGGTGTTCTTAGGGCTTAATCTGTATTTTCAATTTTGGGAGGAGCAGAACTCGGGGCTTTCTGATGGGGGACAGATGCTCCGCTGTGAGCTGCAGCAGGACCACTCCCTCCAGAAGGAGGCGGACGGGGCCAGTGGAGGACCCATGGGGTGGTGGACAGTTGCGTGGAGACGGGCCCAGGGCTCCGTCCTCCCTTGACCTTGGCTATGGACCGGACGTGTGGCCCCGGACAGGCAATCGGCTCTCCCGGGACTCCCGGCGACATTCCTCCTTCCGGGCAGCCCCTGAGTCAGCCATTCCAAAGAAATGGAAACTGCTAGATCAGGAAAACTTTCTTCCCCTTCCAGAACTTCCCTTCCGGGAACTTCCGTTTCAGGGTGCTTCCCCAGCTCCCCAGGGGACTGTGGGCGAGGTTTTCAATGACAGATCATCGCTTTCTCGGGAAGCAGGCTACATCCTGTGCTGTTTGCAAAGAATAGCTTACGAGGCCGGGTGACTTGGCTCATATCTGTCATCCCAGTTACTCAGGAGGCTGAGACCTGAGGATCGCAGTTCAAGGCCAACCTGGGCAGGAAAGTCCATGAGACTCTTATCTCCAATGAGCCACCAGAAAACCAGAAGTGGCATTGTGGCTCAAGGGGTAGAGCGCCAGCTTTGAGCACAAAGAGCTCAGGGACAGCGCCTAGGCCCTGAGTTCAAGCCCCAGGACCACCCAAAAAGAAAAACAGCTCACTCACCAGCCAATTCTTCACCTAACCAACCCACAGGCAACCACCTGTGAGCAGACTCCCTGCCAGCCCCTCTGCGGGCGCAGTGGGAGGAGGCTCAGGTGGGCAGCGGGCACCCGGTGACCAACCCCCTCCCCCTCCCAAGCCGTGACCGCCAGGCCTCGGGCCATTTCCACGCAGGAATCTCCTTTCAGCTCGGTGGGCTGGCCGCCAGCCCAGGCCGGGCAACGGGCTGGCACCGGCCATCCGACGCTGGGCCCGTGGTGACCAGAGTTTCGGGGGCCCCTGCCAGGCGTGGATGGAGGCCCTGTGCAGTCTCAGTCACGTGAGCCGTGACTCAGGCCTGGGAATGATCGGGCGACAGGTGAGCAGGCGCAGAGCTGTGATTTGGTTTTTCTTTTTTTTAATTTTCTGGGTGGGGCCCCCCGGGGCTGGGCCCCACCAACGCCCCGTTCTCCGGGCTTCCCTGACCCTTTTATGCGAGTAATAAAAAGCTGTAAAATCTGCCCTTGTGTCTCCCTCTGGGCTCCAGGGTCCCAGAGACTGGCTGCCCGAGCCGGAGAAAGGAAAGAATAGAGAAAAACGGCCATCCCTCCACTTCCTCTAACGACCCCGCTTGGTGTCCGCGCCACCCAGCTCTGCTAGACAGAGCGGAAAATTCCCTCCCCACTGCAGGAATGTGGAAGGGATGGACCGGGAGGGGAGGGAGGCCTGGCCCGCGTTTCCGTTCCTCCTCTGCCAGCCTCCGCCCCTGGCTTTCCCAAGCAGGAGTCCAGGCGTTATTTCCTTTGCAGGGGTGCTGGTGGTGGTGGAGAGGGGTGCGGGCTGCCCAGCACCCCACCCCCCTGCCCGCCCCACTTTCCACAAAAGAGCCAGGCATGCAGCGGCTGCTGGGAGTCTTTGCCCCACGCCTCTGTTTCCTCTGGACCCGTGACCCGGCAGATGTTCAAGTCTGTGCCAGGGCGAGGAGTTCTGTAGTTCCAGACAGGGAGTCCTGGACACCGGCGATGGGGATAGGGCGGGGGGGGGGGGGGGGGGAGGGGTTCTCTGTTAGTTTGACATCTGAGAGGTTCCTCTACTCCGAGACCAGGAGTTATTTGGAAGGGAAATAAATGCATTCAAAAGTGCAGAAAATAATGGTTACATACTTTCAAGAAGGGGTTTGTAACTTCTGTTCCCCTAGGTTTTTTGTTTTTGTTTTTTTGGCAGTCCTCAGGCTTGAACTCAGGGCCTGGGCGCTGTCCCTGAGCTTCTTTTGCTCAAGGCTAGCACTCTACCATTTGAGCCACAGCACCACTTCTGGCTTTTTCTGTGTAGGTGGTACTGAGGAATCGAACCCAGGGCTTCGTGCATGCTAGGTGAGCGCTCTACCACTGAGCCACCTGCCCAGCCCCTCCCCTAATTTTTCAAAGTGGTATGTGTGTGCATGCGTGCATATGTGTGTATGTGTGTCAGTGTATACACACCTATGTTCATGTGTGACATGTATATGAGCATGTGTGTGTGTGTACATACATGTGTGTGATTCTGGGGTTTGAATTCAGGGCCTCATACTCACCAGGCTGGTTGGTGCTCTACCTCTTCAGCCATGCCCTCAGCACGGGCTTTAGCTGCTCTTTCTGGATAGATAGGGCCTCACGCTTTGTAGTCTTTCACACAGTGGGGGGGTTTACAGTCGTGAACTACCCTGCCCTGCAAGCTTATTTCTGGAGATGGGGTCTCCCCACTGAATTTTGGTCCCCGCTGGCCTGCAAATGGGGTCCTCCTGATCTCCACTTCCTGAGTAGCTGGGATGACAAGCAGAAGCCACCTCTCCTGGATTCCTGCACTCCCTCCCCCCACCCTGTTTGGCAGTCTTTGTGCTGGCCAGGATCGAACCCAAGGCACTGTGGACAGCAAGCTGGGCTGGGCCTAGGTCCTGACTTGGTCTTGCGGGCATCACGTATTCATAAGCTTTGGAAAATTAAAGTACAAATAAGGCTGGGAAGGTGGCTCAGTGGTAGAGCGCTTGCTTCACACACATGAGGCCCTCAGCACCAGATAAACAGAAAAGCCCAAAGTGGCACCGTGGCTCAAGGGGTAGAGCGCCAGCCTTGAGCTGAAGAGCTGAGGGACAGCGCCCAGGCCCAGAGTTCAAGCCCCATGACCACCACCACCACCAACAAAAGTACAAATTAAACTCCAACATCAAACCAGGAGTCTGTCCCTTGCAGGGTGTGGGGAGGCTTCCCTGTAATCCCGGCTGCTTGAGAGCTGTCAGTCAGAGGCTGGACACAAAGAAACAGTGCAAGATCCTGTCTGAATACTAACCTGAAGAGCAGGCAGGGCCCTGGCAGAGTGGCTCAAGCGGTAGAGGACTTGCCTGTCAAGCTCTAAGACCTGGGTTCAAATCTCGGTACTGGAAAGAAAACAAAAAGCAAAAGTCCGTCCCTGGCAAAGGCACTTGCGCGGGAAGTCCCCCTAGAAGCTGAATGGCTTTGCTGATCAGCCAGGGCCGCCCTCCTCCCCCCCCCCCCCCCCCCCCCGCGGGGCCGAGGTCCAGCCCGGCTCTGGGGCGGGCCGGTGACGTGTGGGGACACAGGTCCAGTTTGGGGTGCGGAGGGCAGGAGCTCCGGAGGAAGAGGCCGCAGCCCTGCAGGGCCGGGCCGGGCCGGGCTGCAGCAGGGTGGGGCGGGCAGGTGGGGCTCTGCCTGACCCAGGACTCAGGTGACAAGGCTCGGGGTCAGGCAGAGGCAGGGAGGCCTCTTGGGGTGGGGGGGGGGGGAGGCTCTTGTCTGCCCTCTGCCTCTCAGGCCTGAGCTCCACGGCCGTGTCCTCCCCCCCCCTCCACTGTCCCTAAGACACTGTGTCTGAGGCTGGCGCTCTACCATGGGAGCCACAGCTCCACATCCGGTTTTCTGGTGGTTCACTGGAGATCAGAGGCTCATGGACTTTCCTGCTCGGGCTGGCTTTGAACCACGATCCTCAGATCTCAACCTCCTGAGTAGCCGGGATGACAGGCGTGAGCCACGGCGCCCGGCAGAGAGGAGAGCTCACAAGCGCCAGCTGAGGACGTGACACGGGCCAGAGGCCCGTGGGGGGCTCTGTGAGCAGCACCCCTCGCCCGGGAGGGGGGAGAGGGGTCGCCGCTTTTGCCAAAGGTGTAGAGAGAGACGGGCCAGTCGGGGTTTAGACTCTGATCAGTTTTGGATGAGAGAGCCAGGACTGTGGAGGAGACACAGAACTCAGCCCCGGAAGGAATGGGGGGAAGGGGGGGGGGATCCAGGAGCTCTTCAACCCCAAAGTTTAAGGTTTGTTCCGCAGAGCCGCGGGATCATCAGGGGACGGAGGCAAAAGCCTGTGGTCGCTTGAAATGACCATAGAGGACCAAAAATATGCAGAAGATGCCATGTGATATCGCTCACCTACGGCCGTGGTAGCTCACGCCTGTAATCCCAGCCGCTCTGGAGGCTGAGTTCTGAGGATCGTGGTTTCGGTGGGAAAGACCCTTGTGTCCAATTATCTACCCAAAAGCCAGATGTGGAGCTGTGGCTCAAATGGTGGAGCGCCAGCCCTGAGTGATACAGCTCAGTCATGGCACCCAGGCCCCGAGTTCAAGCCCCGGAACCAGCTCAAGTGCACATGAAATGATAATAAGACAGAAGAGTGGGTGCGTGGACACCCTGGCCACCTCGGAGCCTCGACCTACTGAACCTTGTGCCCCAGCCCCCGCCGGTCTCCCCTGTCACCCTGTCTCCTCCTGGCCTTCCTCCTAGTTTCCATCCCTCCCTGTGGTTGCTAGGCAACGCGGCCGAGGTGGTACCCAGCCTGGAGAGCTGCCCAGTTCGCCCTCCTCTGGAGTTGGGCAACAGGTTGAAGGTCAAAGGGAGCATTGTGTCTCCCGTGGCGTTGTCTCTCCGAGGTGTGAGGCTGACTCAGGAAGAAAGCATCTGACAGCAGGGTTGGGGTGAAGCGAGCCTTCATGGGGCCCAGGCCCCACGTGGTCCCCTCCCTCCGGCTGGGCAGGGCGGGGCAGGGCGGGAGAGCTGGCCCAGCTTTGTGCAGCTCAGGATTGTCCACCTCCCCCCGTCCTGGGGGGCTGGGGAATGCACCCCACATTGGAGGTCATCATGGGAGGAGGGTTGTTGTGGACTTGGGGTTCATTTTCCTGGGGTTTTTAGACACCCCCCAAAGACCAAAGTTGAAGAGTCCCCGGGTAGACCTGGCCCGGCTTTGTCTCTGCAGGCACAGGGTGGGAGCCAGGCCCGCTCCCGAAGTATCAGCTGCTTCCCTAAAACGATGAGCCCCCCCCACTCCCGCCCATCACCCCAGCTCCTCAGGAGGCTGAGATCTGAGGATCGCAGTTCAAAGCCAACCCCGGGCAGGAAGGTCTGAGATTCTCCGATCTCCAAGAAGCCATCAAAAACCGGAAGTGGTGCTGTGGCTCAAGTGGTAGAGCGCCAGCCTTGATCAGTGAGTTTTCTCTTTCCTGGAGCCCTTAGTGATGGCAAAGGTACTGAGGCAGGGAGGGGCTCAGGCATGGGGCGTGGACAGGGTACACGCACGAGACCGAGTGACAGTGTGGTGCGTGTTGTCTCTCGGGACCAGCAGCACAGACCTCCTCTGGGTGGTTGGTAGACACGAACATGCTTAGTTTGGCATCAATGGCTCATGCTTGTGGTCCTAACTACTTGGGAGGCTGAGATGGGAAGAATCCAGGTTAGAGGCCAGCCTGGGTCTACATGAGAGAGGCCCCCCCCCCAATCCACAGCTGGGCACAGCATCCAGCTGGCCTTGCGGGAGGCTGAGCTCGAGAGGTCATGGGTCATGCTGGGTCCGGGCCCAAGAGCCCTCAGGACTCCATCTCTGTGGAAGAAAGCCGGGTGTGGTGGCGCACGCCTGTCATCCTAGCTACAGCGGGAAGTGAAAAGTAGGAGGATCACGTTCCTGGAGCCTGTGTGGGCAGGAAGCGAGACTCTATCTAAAAAAACAACCAGTGCCGAGCAAAGCTCAGTGGTAGAGCAAGTATGAGTTCCTGAGCTGTAAACCAAACACTGGGGGTGGGGGGGGAGGAAGAAAAGAAGGTGGGAAGATAGGAAGGAAGGAGGGAAAGAAGGAAGGAAAGAGGGAAGGAAGAAAGGAAAGAGGGAAGGAAGGACGGAAGGAAGAATGTAAGCAGTCTCTCAGCACTAGATTGGACCTGTCCTGTTAGAATGTTGGGGTTCTCATGTTCCCCACATTTCAGAACCACCAGAACCACCAGTCCCACCGCCTGCCATCTACTCGGCGAGAGCCTGGGGCTGTGGGCAAACTCCTGAGTTCCAGAAACTTCTACCTTTCTCTGCTCTGCGGTGCATCTAGGAACCGTAGCCTGGAGTCTTTCCTGGTTTGGAAGGCGGTGGGCAAACAGCCCGGCGCCAGCCTCCTCCCAGGGCCTCGTGTGCACACATCCCAGATCCCAGATGACCTTGTCTTCTTCAAGGTCACCGGCCCCTCATTGGACTCTACCTCAACGTGAATGCTCGCTTTTTATGGTTTTTAGTTTTGCTCGAGGTGAGGTCTAGGGCCTTCAATCTGTGAAACACGAGCTGAAGGAAAAAAAAATCTTAAAAGGAAGAGAGAGCCACGAAGAAGCCAAGTGTCGGGGGGCGGGCGGGGCGCAGGGAGCATCCCGCGAGGCCCCACCAGAAAGAGGGGGCCCCGCAGGCCTCGGGTTTCAAAGACAAGAATGTGGGCAGACAGACGTCTTCCCGGGGAGAATGACCTCCAGATGTGGGCCTTGCTCGCTCATTCCTCCAGATGTGAGGGCATGGGGGGGGGGGGAGGAGGAGGCAGAGCGCGAGACGCCTGGCCTGGCTGCAAAACCAAGTGGAAAAACCTCCCTCATCCACGGGGGGTGTGGGGGGAGGGAGGGCGGGCTAAACCAGAACAAGAGCAAGCCTTCAGCGTAGGCGCGGGCAGAGAGAGGCCCGCACAGGGGAGGCTGGTGGAGGGGAGGCCGGCGGAGGGAGAGGCCACACCTCTCAGGGGCTGCACCCCAGGGCCCCTCCCCCAGGCCACAAGCCCCAGGGACTCACCCTTCTTCCCCTCCCCCCACCCCTCCCGGGAAGATAGGAGCCATGCTGGGCAGAGGGAGGGAAGGGGCCAGGGTAGGGCCGGCCGAGGCCCCCCCCCCCCCCAGTTCTCTCCCACCGTAAATGAGTTCGGCTCCTCACCATGGTCCAGTGCTCCTCCCAGGCTCTTAACACTGGTCAGCTCCCCACACCAAAGCCAGACTTTTTGGGGGAGAGGGGGTCAGTCCTGGGGCTTGAACTCAGGGCCTGGGCGCTGTCCCTGAGCGCTTTCACTCAAGGCTGGCGCTCTACCACTTGAGCCACAGCGCCACTTGAGGTTTTCTGGTGGTTCACTGGAGCTCAGAGTCTCGTGGACTTTCCTACCCCGGGGTTGGCTTTGGACCTCGATCCTCAGACCTCAGCCTCCTGAGTAGCTGGGGTGACAGGCGTGAGCCACTGCATCCAGTAAAGGTGTCATTTTTGGTAGAGGAAAATAGAAACCATTTGCCCTTCAGTTTGTTTCCCCCGGCCCCCCCCAGCCCCCCAGTCTTCCTGGCCCTTTGAGGGGTGGCTCCTCCCTGGGTTGGTCCCATCACACAGAGTGGACATGTGGGGGCTCGCACCCACACCCCTTTTTGCCTCCTTCTGGAACTGACTGCAGAGCCACCAGCGGGTCCCCCCCCCCAGCAGACCTCATCACCTTCCTGGGACCCCCGCAACTCCAGGGAGGTCCCCAGGGGATATCCTGAGCCCACCCCTCACCTTCCCCCAAAGATCAGGAGGAATGGAATGTTCTAGAAGATTCTTGGGGTGGGGGCATCCGGAAGACTCCCGCTGCAGCTCCACGCCACGCGAGTCAGGGCCTCGGTGCTACCCTCCCCGTGGGCAGCAAGAAGGCTGGAAGGCGGGGAGAGCCATGGGTTCAGCCAGCCACCCCGTGGACCAGGATCTGTTGCGTTCCGGACACCAAGTTGGGGGCCGTGATCTCCAGCGGGGAGAGGATGCGGGGTGGAGGGGAGGGGGGCTGGGATTCAGGGCATCTACACCCTCACCGGTCACCGACTCTGTATGGGGTCATCCGAGAGACACCGGGAGGGCGTGGTGGTCAGGAGACCGGCTGGCCCCGCGATCGGAGAGCCAACTGGCCAGCCGGCTGCCGAACTGGCTCTTTTCCAGAATGTACCATGGTGGCCTGGTCCGCCCAGCCAAGATTCACATCCAGGTCACACACCCTGGTGAACCTGTGGAGCTTTAACCTGTGGAGCTTTAGTCAAACACCAGGTTCCCGCCCGGCTTTCTGTCGATAAAAATGAAAAGAAAGAAACAGTTTAAATGAAGAACCTTTCCCACGTAAGACACGTGTATTAGCGCCTCACGTCCATGACTACGATCTGAGGACCGTGGTTCAAAGCCAGCGGGGCCAGACAGGTCTGTGAGACTCCTATCTCCAATAAACCACCAGGAAAAGACAGAAATAGAGCTTTGGCTCAAGAGGTCGAGCGCCACAAAATCGCAGGGACAGTGTCCGGGCCTGGAGTTCAAGCCCCAAGATTGGCGAATGCATGCACACGTGTGTGTGTGTGTGCACACACACAAACCACAAAAACAACATGGTTGGCGTTGTGATACACAGACCTGAGACTGGCCCTGAGACTCCTCCCATGGAGGCCGAGGCTGTAACACCTGGCGTACAGGTGTGCATGCATGCACACGTGTGTCGGCTGGTGTCAGGAGGATGGCCTCCAGTAAACCACCAAAAAGCTGGAAGTGGAGCTATGGTTCAAGTGGTAGAGCACCCAAGCAGAGGGCGGAGGGTGGAGGGATAGCAATTCAATCCTCTTCGGCCAATCCCTAACTTTGCCCCCAGCTTCACCTCCAAATGAAGGATATAACTTTTGTTCCCCCGCCCCTTTTTTTATTTGATGGTACTACGGACCAAACTCAGCCTTGCACCTGCTAGGCATGTCCTCCACCGCTTGAGCCACGCCTCCAGCCCTGCTTTGTGTTCATCTCACTTTGTGTCCAGGCCAGTCCAGACTGCGATTCTCCCCTCTTCCGTCTCCCTGATCGCTGACATTACAGGCATGTACCGCCATGCTGTCGTCTCTGGACGTTGCTGGATGTGGAGCCTCATGAACCTTTCATGCCCGGGCTGGCTTTGAACCTCGGTCTTCTCGTCTCTGAGGAGGGAGGCGTAGCGGCTCCAGGCTAGTGATTCTCATCGCTGCCATTGCCTCTCGCGATCCCATAACCCCATAAATGAAGCTGGTCACCCCGAGGTTGTGAAAGTCTCATCTGGCTGGGAGGGACGTGGGCACCGGTCAGCGTGGAAACTCCAGCGGGGGGGGGGGGGGTGCGTGACTAAATGGCTGGGTCATCAGCACGTTGGGCTCCCGTGTTGCTCAGGGTGGGCTGGGGAGGTCCTGATGTGGCCTTCCTCCCCCCCTCCCTCCCTCCCTCCCTCCCGGCCGCCTGGGACCTCAGGCGTGTGCGTGGGTGAATGACCGGCCTGGGTTTCAGCTCACTCATGCTGTGTGGCACAGGCCTGCGTGGTTTCAGCGTGGTGACTCTCCCCGCTCCCTCCTGGTGAAGTTTCACGCTTCACCCACTCAACATGACTTTCGTTCATTTGGCTGGACCTGGGCCTTGAACTCAGGGCCTGGGCGCTGTCCCTGAGCTCTTTCACTCCAGGTGGGTGCTCTACCACTTGAGCCACAGCTCTCACTTCTGGTTTTCTGGTGGTTCGTCAGAGATATAAGAGTCTCACAGACTTTCCTGCCTGGGCGGGCTTTGAACCACGATCCTCAGATCTCAGCCTCCTGAGTGGCTGGGATGACAGGCGGGAGCCACGAGCGCCTGGCTTGGTGTTTTTCTTTTTTAAAAAGTATTTGCACCGTGCATGTGGCTTTACATATGGCCCGCTGAGAGTGCGTGCATGTGCATGTGGAGGTATATGCGTGTGAGCATGTGTGTGAATTTGTGCTTGTGTGTGTGCATGCATGCATATGTGTGTGTATTTATGTGTGTGTGTGAGCATGTGTGCATGCATGCATATGTGTGTGCATGTGTATTTATGTGTGTGTGTGAGTGTGTGTGTGTGCATGTGTGAGATCTGGGCACTCCCCTCTCGATTCTTTCCCCCTCTCTAGACGCAGGAGATGACCTCGGGAGCTTGGGCCCCGGGGCCTCCCTCTGTCCAAACAGAGTCGGCTTGTCCCTGGGCAGGGGCAGCTGTGGGAGAGAGGGGGGGGAGAGAGGGAGGGAGGGAGGGAGAGGGAAGAGAGGGAGGGCGGTGGAGGGAGGGAGGGAGGAGGGAGGGGTGGTGGAGGGGGGAGGGAGGCCATTTGTTCTCCGCCCAGGTGCCTGGCTCCAGGTTTCTCTGTAAAAAATGCAGCCAGACCACATAGTTGTCAGGCAGGCGGTTAGAGGCCTGGGCTGGGGGTGGGGTGGGGGTGGGCAGGGGTGTGTGGGGGAGAGCCGGAGGACTGAGAGAGGGGTGGGGGTCCTCATGACCCCTCCATAGAGCCCCCTCCTGGGGCCTGGGCTGTGCCAGAGGGAGGGGCAGGGGAGGGGGAGGGGGAGAGCAGAGGGGGAGGGGGCAGGGGGAGAGCAGAGGGGGAGGGGGCAGGGCAGGGGGAGGGACGGGGGAGGGGGAGAACTCCGGCAGTCCTCCTGTCATCATGGTTTTTAATGGAAAAAAAAAAATCTCAACTCTGTTCTGTTTGTAGAGATCCAGTCTGGTTCTCTTGGGAAGGCTGGGTCTGATCACTCGTGTGTGTGTGTGTGTGTGTGTGTGTGTGTGTGTGTGTGTGAGTGTGTGTGTGTGTGTGTGTGTGAGTGCATACCTGTGTGACGGTGTATGTTTTTCCTGTCACTCAGTTGAGAAAACATTCTCAGCCAGGCGCCGGTGGCTCCCGCCTGTCATCCCAGCAACTCAGGAGGCTGAGATCTGAGGATCGCAGTTCAAGGCCAGCCTGGGCAGGAGAGTCCCTGAGACTCTGATCTTCCATGAACCGCCAGAAAACCGGAAGTGACGCCAGCAGAGCGCCAGTCTTGAGCTGAAGAGCTGAGGGACGGCGCCTAGGCCCTGAGTTCCAGGCCTAGGACAGCGTGCGCGTGCACATGCATGCGCGCGCGTACACACACACACACACACACACACAGGGTGGCCATCCTGGAGGGAGGCCCGGGCTGCCAGCCCTGCGGGATCTGGGGGACACGGGTGTGCAGCAGAGGGACGTGGCTCCAGCAGGCAGGCCCTGCCCTCAGGTGTGAGCAAAGTCCAGGCAGATGATCACAAGATCAGACGGCAAAGTTCTCGGCCAGCCGGGGACTTCCGGGCACGTCCTCGGGCCCTGGGCAGGCGGGGCAGGCGGGCTGGGCCTCTGGGTCCCCCCCACCTCCCCCCGTGTAAGAATAGAGAGCAAGTGGCCAGATGGTCCCGGAAGGGGGAGAGCCGGGAGGGCGGGCGGGAGGGGCGAGTGGACCAGCGGACACATCAGAAGGGACCCTCCCTTGCAGCTGATTGAAACTAATAACAAAACGCAGGAGGACATTTTACAAAAAGGCCCCCACCTGTGACCTCCTAGCTGTGACCTCCCAGCTGGGATCTTAGCTGTGAGGAGGCCGTTCCAGCTCAGCCCGGGAGACACATTCCTGAAACCACCCAAAAGCAGGAAGTGGAACTGTGACTCAAAGGGTTGAGCACCAGCCTCGAGTTCAACCCCCAGTACTGACACACACAATAATAATAATATGAATATGAATACGATAATAATAAATCCGGTAATCTGCAGCATGGAAGGAGAATCATCTGACTGGCTGACTAACTAGGTTTTTGGTTTGGTTTTTGTCAGTCCTGGGGCTTGAACTCGGGGCCTGGGCGCCATCCCTGAGCTCTTTCACTCAAAGCTGGCGCTCTACCACTTGAGCCACAGCTCCACTCCCGGTTTTCTGGTGGTTTCTTGGAGCTCAGAGTCTCAAGGCCTTTCCTGCCTGGGCTGGCCTTGACCAGAGATCCTCAGCTCTCAGCCTCCCTGAGTCTCTGGGGTGATGCACGTGAGCCAACCCCATGTCACCAGGATTTGAATGAATGGGATACAAGGGGGGCTCTCCTGCTCCCTCTAGGGACGGGAACCTGACCCGTGGCTGCTGCCTGCAGTCACTGCTACAGGGGACTTGGGTAAACATCTATTTTGGTGTCTCCTGTTACTCAGGGTGTCACGCCCTTTTCCACTGCGGTCTGTGGGTGTGAGTCACAGGCTGGGGCGGGGAGGGGGCAGTGCACGCTCACCCCGCCGCCGTGCACGGCCGGCCGCCAGCTCCACAGGGCGTAGCTCACCAACAAATCTTGCTCTTTTTTTTTTTTTTTCAAGCCAGCCTGATTCACAGAAGCTCCTTTAAAACCCGGGGAGAAAGGGCCGGCCCCGCACACACCCAGCCAGCAGCTCTGCCTGGGGAGCCCTTCCCGTCCTGCCGTCCCGCCACCCTGCAACCCGGGCCTCCAGACTGCAGCCTCCGTGCCTCCGGCCTCCGCAGCCTCAGGTAGGAGAGCGATCGCTCCTTCGGGGAGAGCACTTGGGTCTGAGGACTTCTAAACCTCGCCTTTCCCCCCCTTCTTTCTCTTCTTCTGTCTCTCCTTGGCTTTGATTTCTTTTTCTTCCCTACCTGTGACTCAAAAGAATCAAGTCCTTGAAACTTGTAGCTGGGAAGGCAGCCGAGGAGGTGATCTGTCCTGCGCAGGGTTGGGTTGGGGGGGTGGGGACGGATGGAGGGACAGGGGGCCCCCAGGGCTAGCATCTGGTCTCGGGGCTGTGGCTCCCAGTGGCTGGGTGGTGGCGGAGGGGACTTTGGAGCGGACTTGGACAGCGAGTGTTTTTATGTAGGGAACGGCCTGCCCGGGCCCAGGGTGGGTACTGTCCCCTGCAAACCACACCAATCCCTCCTTTTGCCTGCGGGTGGGTGGGTGGCAGAGTTTTGGGGGTGGCCTGGGGGGGGCATGGGGGAGCAGAGGAAATGCTAATGGAGAAACATCTTCCCATTCACTTCTGCAGAAGAGATGTCGCTCGTTTCTCGTGGAGGGAGGCAGGGAAGAGATTGGCTGATTTAAAGAAAACCGTTAGGGGAAACGGGGGGGGGGGGGGGAGAGGGAGGGAGGGAGGGCGGGAAGGGGGGGAGCAGCTGGGGTTTGGAATAAGGAGGATGTGGACGCCGTGTGGATTCCGGGCTCCGGTTCTTGGCCAGATGTGGCGTCCAGGAGGGGAGGGCGGGGCTCATGGATTCCAGAACCCTGGAGAAGCTCTGAGCCCTCTCTTTAGCCCACCCACTGCCAAGAACCCCCCTCCTCCCCCCAAGGGCTGAAAGGAACTCCTGGAGCTGGGAATCCTTGACTCGGTTGACCGCTTGTGTCCTGTCTAATTCCCCACAGGAGGAGACCGGGGTGGGGGTGGGGGAGGGAGGGTGGTGTGATCTTCACTCCCCCCCATCTGCCTCCTGCTGGACCCCACCTCTGGCCCTCCTGTGGGTCACCCGAGATGCAGCCCCCCCCAGCTCAGGTGGAGTGGGCTGGGGAACTTCTTGGAGGGTGTGAGCTCCCTGGCGGCCCTGGGGAGAAGTTCAAGCGGCTTCCCCCTCCCCGCCCCATCCTCACCCCACAGACCCACCGGGGCCACGGAACAAACCCGTCCATCCTGTCCTCCATCCCTTCCACAGGGAGGATGAACGAGTACGTTCCTTCCTTTCCTACCGGCAGGACTGGGATCTGCATCCCGGCCTGGGCATCTGGCAGCTCTTAACAAATCCCAGGCCAGGGGAGTCAGGGCCTGGGGCGAAGGCCAGGCGCCCATGCCTGCCCCTCTGCTGGACAGCACTAGCCTTCCGTGTCCCCCATGCCGAGCAGAACCGGTGGACGCCCCTGGACCCCCCCAGGACTGTGGCGGCCTGGGCATTGAATCTGTCCTGGTGGTCACTGTGCCCTTGGCAAACCCTGACGCTAGCCCAGGCTAGCCCCAAAGCCACGGGCCTCCTCCGTCAGCCTCCGGAGGGCCGGGATTGCAGGCATGTGCCACAAGGCCAGTTCCTGGCTTCATGTTTAATTAGCACAGATGAGTAGAGCTGGAGAAGCAGCGCTTTATTCCTCCCCCCCCTCCCCCCCGCCCCTCGTCTCTGAAATAGTACTTGGGGGTCTTTGAAGCCACGTAGGTCGCTGGCTACATCCTGAAGTGTTTCACTTTGTTTTTTGTGCCAGTCCTGGGACTTGAACTTGGGGCCTGGGTGCTGTCCCTGAGCTGCTTTTACACGAGGCTGGTGCTCTACCACTTGAGCCACAGCGCCATGTCCGGTTTTTCCTGTGTGGTCCTGAGGACTCGAACCCAGGACTTCGGGCGTGCTAGGCAAATGCTCTCCCCCTGAGCCGTGTGCCCAGCCGGGCTTCATCTTCCAGATGCATCTGCAAGTTCTTTGTGAGTGTGGCTCACACGAGTGTGCGCTCACACCGCTCCAGGGGGCACAACAGCCACACCAGGAACAAGGGCTTCTAACCAGCCCTTTTGGGGTGTGGCCTGTCCCTGGGGCCCACGCCCGTCCTCTGACACCATCCGGGAGAGGGAGGAGGGCGAGGAGGGAGAGGAGGGAGAGGAGGAGGGAGAGGAGGGAGACTCGCTGCCTGGCGGAGGCCGCGGCTTTGCCCGGCAACCGGACATCAAGGCCCAGCCATGGCCTTCACTAGTTTTGAACTGCAGCCTTAGACCACGAGCCTCCCTCCTCCCCTCCTCCCTTCCTTCCCTCCTCTTCTCCCTTCTGCCCCGGAGGCTGGGGTTTCTAGATTGTTCTTGCCATCTGGGCATCCTGGAGGCCAACATATAGGTAGATCCAGTGAGGAGTTAACTTGAGTTTTCTTTTTGGGAGCGTGCATCGGTCCTGGGGCTCAAACTCCGGGCCTGGGCGCGGTCCCTGAGCCAGAAAACCAGTTCAAGGCTGGCGCTTCCGTTTTCTGGCTTTGAACCGTGATCCTCCACGCTCAGCCTCCGGCCGGGCGGCGTCCGGGAAGATGGGCCGGCGGCTCAGCTCTGGGGGTGTTGAGCGTGTGAGGTCCGCGGGATTGCAATCCAGGGTCAGCCCTGGGTGGAAAGCACCAGCCGGAGGTGGCGGCCCCGAGGGGGCGGGCGCCACCCAGACACAGAGCCCTGAGCGGGAAAAGATCCACGCCACCGCTGGGGCTGGACGCGCGGTTCCAGCGGTGAAGCGCCTTGTCTTGCAAGAATGAGATTCTGAGTTTAAATTCTGGTACAAGGAGAGAGAGAGACAGAGACAGAGACAGAGAGCGCAAGGAAGGAAGGGAGGGAGGGAGGGACAGAAGAAGGGAGGAAGGAAAGAAGAAAAAAATAAGGAAAAAAGAAAGGAAGGAGGAAGGAAAGAGGGGAGGAAGGAAGGAAAGGAGGAAGGAAGGGAGGAAGGGAAGAGGAGTGGAGGAAGGAAGGAGGGAGGAATGAAGGAAGGAGGAAGGAAGGAAAGGAGGAAGGAAGGAAGGGAGGAAGGAAGGAAGGGAGGAAAGAGGAAAGAAAGGAAGGAAGAAAGGAAGGAAGGAAAGAAGGGAGGAAAGGAGGAAGGAAGGAAGGAAAGGAGGAAGGAGGGAAGGGAGGAAAGGAGGAAGGAAGGAAGGGAAGAAGAAGGGAAGGAAGGAAGGAAGGAAGAGAGGAAGAAGGAAGGAAAGGGAGAAAAGGAGGAAGGGAGGAAGGAAGGAGGAAGGAAGGAAGGAAAGAGGAAGGAAGAAGGAAGGAAGGGAGGAAGGAGGAAGGAAGAAGGAAGGAAAGGAGGAAGGAGGAAGGAAGAAGGAAGGAAGGGAGGAAGAAAGGAAGGAAGGAGGAAAGAGGAAAGAGGAGGAAGAAGGGAGGGAGGGAGGAAGGGGGAAGGAGGAGGAAGATGACCTGAGCTCCCTCTGGGGGGAGTTGTTGGGGCTTCACCCTGGCCGGGGCTCAGGGCATGGAGCCCCTAGGAGCCCATCGGGAAGAGGAAGCAGAGCTATAGCCCCCCCTAATTTACCTGGGGCGCCCAGTGCGGCAGGCCGGCCCACGCCTCCATTTTCTCCCTGCACTTAGTCATTATCTCCAGGATCTCTGGCCCTGGCTCCTCTTCCGAGCTGACGTCAGAGGGAACCCCAGCTGGAACCCCAGCTCCCTCTTTAGGGGCCTGGCCTCAGCCTCCTTCCGAGGGGGAGGTTGGGGTGCAGGAGAGCTCATGAGAGCAGAGGGCGGTCCTGAGGCTAGTCTGGGCCGGCCCTGCTAATGCCCAGGGGTAAATAAACACGACCCAGACCAGGAAAGAGCAGGCTAAAGGGGCTGGGGTGGGATTTGAACCCAGAACCTGTGCTAGAGACTGTTAGCAGCCAATACCGCCTCTCTGGGGCCCCAAGGCCGACTATGGACATCTGGATCTGTACTAGTTATTGGTCCCCTCCCTCCCTCCCCCCTCCCTCCTCCCTTCCCCTCCCCCCTCCCGTTTCCAACCTCACCTGGCCGAGTCTGCACAAGTCTCTGCGCAAGTCCACACCAGCACCAGATAAGCAATACTTTTCCATCCTCACCCCCCCCCCCGACATTTTTGGGGTGTGGGGTGTGTCTGCCTGGCCCAGGGCGAGGGAAGCCAGTGGCTCCTTTTGCATCCGCTGCTCCTCTGGGCGTGAGCCCTGGAGTAGCCACGGTCTGACCAGCATGCGCCCCCCTTTAATCCCGGCCTCACCCTCCCGCCCAGGCTGCTGGTGGTGCTGGTGACTTGCCTTTCTGCATCTACCACCTTGTCCACCAACACACAGAGGACCCTGTGCCGTGTGGGCCCTTGGAGAAACAAAGTGACAGCAGCAAACAGATCTTGAGGCTAGGAGGCGTGGGGCAAGCCTGGGGTGCCGGCCAGGAGGTGGGCCCAGGGACCCCCGAGAGGAGCCGACCTCAGTGCCACCGGGCCCAGAGAGTGTTTTTAGCAAGTCCTCCTTCTGTCCCCAGATTCTGTAATTATGTCTGTGCATTCATTCATTCATTCATTCATTCACAGAGATCAGTCCAGGAGCTCAGGCCTCTTGGGGGGGTGGAGGGAGAGGGCCTCGCGTCCACGTGTAACCGTCCAGCCACCGTCCACTAGCAGGCCACGTCGGGCCTGTGGGCTGGGAAGGGGGGACATGACCTCTGGTAGGAGTCCAGGAGGGCTTCCTGGAGGAGGAGGCCGGACACCTGATTGAAAACACACTCAGTAGGCAGGGACTGGAGGAGGGACGCGTGCGTGCGGAGCTTTTATGCTTAGCGGTCACGTTCCTGGAGTCCGAGGTGCACAGTGGACAGCTGGGACCTGGCTCCGGGTCATCGGTGTTGGTGTGCACGCCCATGTGCGTGTGTGTGCATGTGTGTGGTATAGATGATGTGTGCACAGACACCCTGATGGCTGGACAGCGGAGGGAGAGGAGGGGGTGGCAGAGAGGATGATGGGAGGAGGAAATGTCTGGACAGAGGAGGGAGGGGTCAGAGAGGATCATGGGAAGAGATGATGTCATCTGGACAGAAGGGAGGGTGGTTTTCCTGGCGGGCCTGCACATGACCCTCGCCCTGCTGTGTGGCGGGGTCTCCACCGCAGAGACGCTAAACGGGGCTGGACATGGAGAAGGAGCTGAGCATCTGCCATCCAGCGCGCGGGATTGGAAGACAGCCCGACAGACTCGGGGTGGGGAAAAGACAGCCGGGTGCACGGTGCAGCCTCTGTTTCTGGCCTGGCACAGAAGCCTATGGGAGCTGGGGGGGCGCTGAGCACCCCTTATAGTAGGGACCAGGACACCGGCCGATCGGAGACTCGCCTCCAATGAACCACCCCAAAGCCCGCAGTGGAGCTGTGGCTCAAGTGGTCGAGCGCCAGCCTTGAGCACCAGAGCTCAGCAGGCCCAGGGCCCAGGCTCCCCCAACTCCAGAGTTCAAATCCCAGTAACTAACTAGTGCAAAACCAAAATAACCAAAACACCAAAAACCCAGGCATGAAATGCAGACCACTGTGGAGGTAACACAGGAACCTGCAGTCTATCTAGCGTAGTTAGATGGTGCTAGAATTTGCATGTCTAGCAGGAAGTGCATTTTCTTGTCCCTCCCTCCCTCCTTTCCTTCATTCCTTCTTCTTTCCTTTCTTTCTTGTCCTGGAGCTCGAACCCAGGACACTGCACTCGCTAGGCAAGCGCTTTGTCACTGAGCTCCATCCCAGCCCCCTGATAACTGCTGAACACCAAGGGTTATGAATAACCTCTCTCCCCTGAGATCTGCTGCCCAAGTACTAGCAGGTTTTTGTTGTTGTTGTTGTTGGTTGTGGAGCTTGAACTCAGGGCCCTGGCGCTGTCCCTCAGCTCTTCAGCTCAAGGTGGTGCTTTACCACTTGAGCCACAGCTCTACTTCTGGTTTTCTGGTGGCTTACTGGAGATGCGAGTCTCATGGACTTTCCTGCCCAGGCTGGCTTTGAACCACGATCCTCAGATGTCAGCCTCCTGGTGGCTGGGATGACAGGCATGAGCCACCGGTGCGTGGATAGAACTTGATTTGTGTTTTGGATGGTGTACGCATGTCACGATGGATATGAAATCAGACACTTGCCTAACCAACTCTGGGCTTGCACACCTTGATTATGAAACTAGCAGTGTCGGGACACCCAGTTTAGCCGCTTTTTTTGGGGGGGGGGCAGGAAAAGTGTCCTCTTTTTAAAAAACTTTTCCTGCTGGGGGGAGATGGGTTAGAGGAGTGAGTATATAAATCTTGGTTCTGAAAGGGAGGGAATTGCATTTGATCAAGATGGACGGGCATAGAGGCACACAGAGGTCTCCAGAATTTTCTGATGGAGGTGGAACTTTGTTGTCTTTTTTTTTATTGCGACTTCTCATTTCGGCTGAGATCTCAGAGGTGCGGAAGTGGAGCCGTCCCACTAAATCTGATGTTAACCTTTTCTTCTCCTCTCTTCCCTTCCTCCGTTCTTTCCAGAAACTTCTCTTGCCAAGATGTTGGTGCTCCTGGCCAGTATCTTCGTGGTGCACAATGCCTGCCTCATCATGCTGTTTGTCTCCACCATCGCCAACGTGAGTCCGGGCCTCCAGTGTGGAGCCCTGGTGTGGATGCTGAGGTGGAGGTGGGGGAGGAGGGTGGGTTTACCTCAGTGCCCGCAGGGTGGTCCAGGGACTGGGAGGGATGGACAGCGGGAGCCGGGCCGGGCTGAGCCCTCCTGGATCTCAGTGACAGGGGAGGTGGAGAGGGCAGGATGGATCTTCGTGGTCAGGCCCCCCAGATTCAAGCGTGGAGCCCTGAATATGGTGGGGACAGGGCCAGAGGTGTGCAGCCAGATGGCAACCGGGCTCTGCTGTCCCCGGGCCCCGGCGCCACTTCCTCCGGTGGTCGTTTGTTGTTGTTTGTTAGTGGAAGCGTCCAGTTTGCTCCGATCGTGCTCAGGAAGGTCAGGCTGGTTGCTCCACGCTGGGCTCTGCTGACCCCTTCGCTCCACCCCTAACTTGGTGGAGTTGTTTCCTTCACCTGGGAGTCGGTGGTGGGTCTTGAACTCGGGGGGCCCGGCGCTGTCCTGGGCGGGCGCTCTACTGCTTGAGCCGCAGCGCCCCTTCCGGCTTTGGGGTTCACTGGGGATCAGGGTCTCTCACAGCCTTGGCTGCCCCGGTGGGCTTCGAACCGCGATCCTCAGTGAGGATCACCTCCCTCGAGGTGACCTCTGCCATCCGCCCTCTGCCCTCCGCCAGGTCTGGGTGGTGTCTGACCACGTGAACGCCTCCGTGGGCCTCTGGCGGAACTGCACCGGTGGGGACTGCAGTGGCGGGCTGAGCTACGGCGACCAAGGTGCGTGCGGGGCGTGGCCAGCCCTGCCCCAATAGAGACCAATCCCCATCCTCAGGGGGCTTGGCCCTGCCCCAATAGAGACCAATCCCTGTCCTCAGGGGGCGTGGCCCTGCCCCAATAGAGACCAATCCCTGTCCTCAGGGGGCGTGGCCAGCCCTGCCCCAATAGAGACCAATCCCTGTCCTCAGGGGGCGTGGCCAGCCCTGCCCCAATAGAGACCAATCCCTGTCCTCAGGGGACGTGGCCAGCCCTGCCCCAATAGAGACCAATCCTCGTCCTCAGGGGGCGTGGCCCTGGCCCTGCCCCAATAGAGACCAATCCCCGTCCTCAGGGGGCGTGGCCAGCCCTGCCCCAATAGACCAATCCCTGTCCTCAGGGGACGTTGCCAGCCCTGCCCCACTAGAGGCCAATCCCTGTTCTCAGGGGGCGTGACCCTGGACCTGCCCCACTAGAGGCCAATCCCCGTTCTCAGGGGGCGTGGCCCTGGCCCTGCCCCACTAGAGACCAATCCCTGTCCTCAGTGGGGCGTGGCTCTGGACCAGCCTCCAATAGAGACCAATCCCTGTCCTCAGTGGGGCGTGGCTCTGGACCAGCCTCCAATAGAGACCAATCCCTGTCCTCAGTGGGGCGTGGCTCTGGACCAGCCCCCAATAGAGACCAATCCCAGTCTTCAGAGGGCGTGGCCCGGGGGCCAGTCCCCAATAGACATTAATCCTTGCCCATGGTGGGTGTGGCCCTGGGCCAGCCCCAGAAGAGGCCAGGCCCGGCCCACAGGGGGCAGGGCCACGGAGCAGCCCCAATGGGGATGGAGCCCCGCCCGCCGTGGGCGTGGCCACACCCATGGGCGTGGTCTGACGCGGCTCTTCCCGCCCGTGTCCGCAGACGCCCTCAAGGCTGTGCAGGCCTTCATGATCCTGTCCATCATCTTCTCCGTCATCTCCCTGGTGGTCTTCGTGTTCCAGCTCTTCACTATGGAGAAGGGGAACCGCTTCTTCCTCTCCGGGGCCACCATGCTGGTGTGCTGTGAGTATCCCCGCCCGGGGCCGCCCGCAGCTGGTGGGCCGACATCCGGGGCATGGCTCCGGGGGCTGTCAGCGGCATCCGGGGCTCTCAGCCCGGGAGCCCGGGCCTGGGGGTGGGGTGTTGAGCGCGCCTGACCCCCACGCGCCCCGTCCCGCAGGGCTGTGCATCCTGGTCGGCGTGTCCATCTACACCCACCACTACGCCAACAGCAACGTGCACTTCGACACGTCCACGCACCACGGATACTGTTTCATCCTCACCTGGATCTGCTTCTGCTTCAGCCTGGTCATCGGCATCCTCTACCTGGTCCTGAGGAAGAAGTGAGGCCGACCCCGTGCGCACGCGCGTGTGCGTGGGCCGGGGAGGGGGTGGGGAGGCCCGAGCCTTGGATGCGGGAGGAGGGACGCGAGCCGCAGGGCGGGAAGACGGACACACACAGACACACATGCACACACATAAACACACGCACACACGTGCAACACATGCACATGCATGCACACACAAACACATGTGCACACACAACACACACATGTGCAACACATGCACATGCATGCACACACAAACACATGCACACACATGCACACATGCACACACGTGTGCAACACATGCATATGCATGCACACACAAACACATGTGCACACACAACACACACGTGCACACGCATGCACACACAAACACACACATGTGCAACACATGCACATGCATGCACACACAAACACATGCACACATGTAAACACACGCACACACAAGGAAACAGGCCGAGGGGTTCCCGTCAGCCGCTTGCTCTCGGGAGGACGGCGCTGCCAGGGCCAGGTGTGGGCCAGACGGGCCTGCCCTTGGCCACAGGCGCGGCCTCGGTGACACCCATGGCTGACACCACCCGGGCGAGCCCTTGATGCCACACTGGGTCCCCCACCCACCTCCAGGCAGGGGGATCAATCCAGCTGAGAGCAGCCCTGCTCTGCTCCCACCCTGTGTGGCCTGGAAGTCCCCTGCCCTCCGATCCCACACCAAGTGCCCCACGGGGGGCTCACGGTGCGGGGGGGCTGGCGTGGTCAGTCACTGCCCGGACATGGACAGATATCCGGGCCCACGTAGCCCCGTGGTGGAGGGCCAAAGCGGAGGAAGGGCGCCCTGGAAGGCCCTGGAGAGGGGTGGAGCCCAAGTTAGACCCCCATCCCTGCAGCTGACCCTCATGGGGTTTTCCTGCTGCCACTCGGTCTGGTGGTCACTAAAGGGCGAGATAGCCCTTTGGGCACCTGTGAGATGTTCCGACCATCCTGCCTTCCAGATGAGGCCTGATACACACACACACACACACACACACACACACACACACACACACACACACACACACCAAACCACAAGCTCTGGGCTGGGGCGGGGTGGCGGCGTATTAAGCACGCTAATGGTAGCCAATGGTGGGGACCGGGCACCCCGCTCTCCAGGAAGGGAAGGGAGACTCTTGCGGTGAATAGAATCGCAGGTGACGGGCAGATGTTTTCTTGTTCTGAAATAAAGCGAACACACTTGGCGCCCCCAGACAGAACACCCGTTGGGGTGTCTGTGGCCGCCTGAGATTTTCCACGGAGGATTTAGAAATAGGAGGCGCTGGATTCCGGGCTCTCCGGCCGGGGCTCTGCCCCCCACTCCCCCCAGCCATGTCTGCAGATCGACCCTGGGGAGAAGTCCAAACTGGTTCTGGCCTACTTTCTCTTGCTCCTCTATGTACATTTGCGCGTGGGCCTTTCTCTTTGGGGGTGGGGGAGTGGGATTACTATGCGATCATCGCTGGTATTTATGTAAAGGGTCTGTTCCTCTGTGTTCATTGTGGCTAAGGGAGAGTTGCAGGCCAGGCCGGCCGAGGGACCCCCAAGACGCCTTTAAGGTGCTGTCCAGGCCGAGGTGACAGTCACAGCGACTTCCCTTGCTTTCTAAGCCCCCCCCCATGACATTTACGTCTCGTGTAATCTGCATGGCTCTAGCGGGGTTTTCTTCTTTGTACTGTATGCACCGGCTTGTTCCCAGCAGCTATCATTGTAAATATTTTGATACAAAAAGTGTTGATAACTCGGTGGAAGATAAAAACAGATTCCAACGCCCTTCGCCCCATGTGACTGTTTTCTTTCTACCACACATAAATAAATACAAGGTGGGATCCATTAAGCTAATGGATGGGGAGGGCCGGGTGTCAGCCCGATCACCTTTGTGGAAAAGAGCAACGTTCTGTCCACGCGAGCTAAATGCACGGCCCAGTGCGGCCTCAGCCGCTGCTGACCCGGATGGAGATCAGGACCTGTCCACAAACGTGGGGGACATCGGTTTGATGTCCTCTCAGGAGCCCACAGAGCTGGGGGGACCTGGTACCAGCTTGTTTGTTGACATGGGGTCTTGCTCACTTTTGGTCTCTACTGAATAGCTGAGCACTTGGACATGTCTTAGTTTTTCCCCAGTCCTGGGTCTTGAACTCAGGGCCTGGGCGCTGTCCCCGAGCTTCTTTTGCTCCAGGCTAGAGCTCTACCACTTGAGCCACAGCACCACTTCTGGCTTTTTCTGTGTATGTGGGATTGAGGAATCGAACCCAGGGCTTCCTGCATGCTAGGTGGGCACTCTACCACTGAGCCACCTGCCCAGCCCTGGTTTTTATTATTATTGTTTTTCTGAGCTGATGGTGTGGGGGACTAGGCGAGGTGGGGAGCAAAGTGGGGCTCCCAGCCAGGCCCAGGTGGGTCACCCCACGTGCCCGGGACAGCCAGGAACCCAGGGCCACACAACCCCACGTGCCACCGTTTTCCTAAAGCCAGAAGAATTCCGGGCCTCAGTTTCCCCTCCCTGTCCCCTGGCCTGGTCTGCCCCTTGGAGGGAGCTGGGCCCTGCCACGTCCCTGAGGTGTGAGCACACTGCCCCCTGGTGGCCAGCTCAGGACATGATGGGATGGAGACACAAGTCCAGACTAGGGGATTGCAACCCATTCACCCCTGAATACTGCACCCCTCCATGGCCTGGCCTCCCACCTGGACCCAGTGTCACCTCTGATCGACCCCCCAGTGCTCCTTACTCAAATAGATGCCCCTCTTCCCTTCTTTTTTCGTGGGGCTTGACCTCAGGGCCTGGGGGCTGTCTCTGAGCTCCATGTCTGTTTCTTTGGGTGGTTCGCTGGAGATCAGTCTCACAGGTTTCCTGCCCAGGGTCGAAGGCAGTCCAGCTCTTGGAGGGATCCCCGGGGGGTGGGGTGGGGGTGGTGAGTGGAGATCCAGGGCGGAGGCCCAAGGAGGAGGCCCAGGATGGAGGCCCAGGGTGGAGGCCCGTCGATCCCTGCACTCACGTCCTACCACAACAAAGGACTGGGAAAGTCACAACTAGAATTCCACGTAGTGTTAACAGTATGGCTGTCAGAAGGTGTCTGAGCCCGGGTCACTGAGAAAGCCTGTCTATTCTGAAGAATCCCAGAACCATATGGAGTCAGACATCACATGTGTTTCTCAGAGAAGCGGCTGAGGTGCAGAGGGTGGATGCAGGCCGCACAGCATCTCCGGGGGCCGGCTGGAAGGCGTGGTTGTCATGGTTACCGGCCACGCGGAGGCCGGGGTCGGTCCACTGCTCATCTGCACTGCCCGTGGGTCTGGACTTGGCACACGGTGTCCGGTCTGGGCCTGAGGAGCACTGTGCGCTGAGCTGGAGTTTTTTTTTTTCTTCTCCTGCACTGACATCATCGGCTGTATCGAAATTGCCATCCTATTTTTGGAAAAAAATTAGATGGCTTCACATAAGCGATTTTTCTTTTCTCTTAGCAGTTTTTTTTCTTTTTTTGGGCGACTGAGGCACGGCACGCAGTCAGGAAGGACAGATTAGCATGAATAACGACGCTGCGCGAACACAGGAACAGACTTTGAACTCTTCTGAGCCTCCTGTTCCCTTTTCTAAAAGATATTTATTTATTTATTGAGTGACTGTTAATTCCCAGTAGATTTCCACTGTGGGGCAAGTCGGCCACAAGCTGCGAGGCTCTGAGGAAGTGAGTCTTTTTTCTTTTTCTTTTTGTGCCAGTCTTGGGCCTTGAACTCTGGGCCTGGGCACTCTTCCTTGAGCTCTTTTTCATGCAAGGCTGGTGCTCTATCACTTGAACCACAGCACCACTTCTGGTTTTCTGGTGGTTCATGGGAGATCAGAGTCTCATGGACTTTCCTGCCCAGGCTGGCTTTGATCCTCAATCCTTAGATCTCAGCCTCCTGAGTGGCAGGGATGACAGGCGGGAGCCCCAGGGCCCGGCCGCTCCCCTGTCTTCTGGGCTGTGCTGACCCCTGGATGCCTGGCTTGTCTGAGGTCTGCTGGCTGTGAAGTGATCTTGGTTCACAGCCGTCCTCTGGAGTCCTTCCATGGGAAGCGGTGGCCGGGAGGCCGGGGCGGTGAGGCCGCATCTGAATAAAAGCTTCTGCACCTCTCTGTGCTGGCTGTGTCCTCTGTCCTCCCTGACCCCCTCCTGGTCCTCCCCATTCTCCTCCCCCCTCCCCTCTGTCCTCTCTCTACTCCCTCCCCTCTTCCCTCCTCATCCTCTCTATCCTCTTCCTCCCTATCTTCTCCGATCCCCCTCCCTGTCCCCCACCCTTCCTTCCTCCCCTCCTCTCCTCCATCCCCCTTCTAGTCTGAGGCTCCCGGGCTGCCAGCGCAGAGCATGGAGCGGCCGCCGGGGGGCGCGCGCGGACCGCCGTCCCCGCGGGTGCAGTGCGCGGAGCGGCCGCCGGGGGGCGCGCGCGGACCGCCGTCCCCGCGGGTGCAGTGCGCGGAGCGGCCGCCGGGGGGCGCGCGCGGACCGCCGTCCCCGCGGGTGCAGTGCGAGGAGCGGCCGCCGGGGGGGCGCGCGCGGACCGCCGTCCCCGCGGGTGCAGTGCGCGGAGCGGCCGCCGGGAGGCGCGCGCGGACCGCCGTCCCCCGCCGCCGCCGCCGCCCGCGCTCACCGCCGCGGCCGCCGCAGTGCAGCGCGGGCCGGGGCAGAGCGGCCGCGGGAGCCGGAGCCGAGCCCCGCCGAGCGGGGGCCGGGGCCTGGGGACGGAGGCCCGGGACGGAGGCCGGGGGAGCAGAGGCTGGCTCGGGCCTGGGGCCGCGCGCTGGACTTCTTCCTGCCCTCCATGTGCCCTGCCTCCCCTCCCCCTCCCTCCCCTCCCCCTCCCCCTCCCCCTCCCCCTCCCCTCCTCCTCCTCCGTCCTCCCTCCCCTCCCCCTCCCCCCTCCCCTCCCCTCCCCTCCCCTCCGTCCTCCCTCCCCTCCCCCCTCCCCTCCCCTCCCCTCCGTACTCCCTCCCTTCCCCCTCCCCCTCCCCTCCCTCCCCTCCCCTCCGTCCTCCCTCCCCTCCCCCTCCCCCTCCCCTCCCCTCCCCTCCCCCTCCCCTCCCCTCCCCTCTGTCCTCCCTCCCCTCCCCCTCCCCCTCCCCTCCCTCCCCTCCCCTCCGTCCTCCCTCCCCTCCCCCTCCCCCTCCCCTCCCCTCCCCTCCCCTCCGTCCTCCCTCCCCTCCCCCTCCCCCTCCCCTCCCTCCCCTATCCTCCTTCCCCTCCCCTCCTCCCCCCTCTCTGTCCTCTCCTTCCCTCCCTTCCCCTCCCCTCCTTCTCCCCTGCCCTCCCTCCCCTATCCTACCCTTCCCCCATCTCCCTCTCCTCCCTCCCTCCCTGTCCTCCTTCCCCTCCCCTGTCCTGCCCTCCCCCATCTCCCTCCCTCCCTCCCTCCCTCCCTCCCCTCCCCTCCCCCTCCCTCCCGCACAACCACAGCCCCCTCTGTGGCCTCCTCCCCTGGGGCCCCCATCCTCCATTTCTCAGCCTTCCTCAGAGCCATGTAAATTTGGAAATGTCTAGAAGAAAGCTGTTAATTCCCACCTGAACCCAGCTGCCCTGCTCCCCCCAGTCCTCTTCCAGAAAGCACCTGGCCTCACTGCCTTCCTCTGCCTCCTACTTGGCTCTCAGCTGGCCTCCTCTGAGCCAGCCTCCTCTGCCAGCCTCCTCTGCTGGCCTCTCTGCGGGCCTCCTCTGTGCTGGCCTCTCTGCCGGCCTCCTCTGCTGGCCTCTCTGCGGCCTCCTCTGAGCTGGCCTCTCTGCGGGCCTCCTCTGTGGTGGCCTCTCTGCTGGCCTCCTCTGAGCTGGCCTCCTCTGAGCCGGCCTCCTCTGAGCTGGCCTCCTCTGTTGGCCTCCTCTGTGCTGGCCTCCTTTCCCTGCAACAATTCACTTTTCACGAATCAGTGAAATGGGAAACATGAATCAGCTTGTGTGTGTGCACTGGTCCTGCCTGGGACTTGAACTTGGGGCCTGGGCACTGTCCCTGAGCTCTTCAAGGCTGGTGCTCTGCCACTTGAACCACAGCGCCACTCCCAGTTTTCTGGTGGTTCCTTGGAGATCAGAGTCTCACGGACTTTTCTACTTGGGCTGGCTTTGAACCGCGATCCTTAGATCTCAGCCTCCTGAGTCGCTGGGGTGACAGGTGGGAGCCGCGGGCGCAAGCTGGCTTAATCTTTCTGAGGTTCAATTTGCTTTCCAAAGGCCACTTCTGGACACCACTGGTCGGATGCTGATTGTCTTGATAGGAAGACACAAGAAGAAAGAAAAGGAAAAACAGGATGACCAGCCCCTGGGGTGGGAGGCATGGCTCAGCGGGTAGAGCGCCGGCTGGAGTGTCGGGATGGAGTTCTAATCCTGGCCTTGGCCCTACAAACAGCAAGGACCGAAAGCCCCGTCCCCGGGGGCCGCCGCCCTCCCGCCTGGCAGAAGTCAGGACGGCGGGGACTCAGGCTGGCGTGGGTCAGGCTGGCGTGGGTCAGGACGGCGGGGACTCAGGCTGGCGTGGGTCAGGCTGGCGTGGGTCAGGCTGGCGTGGGTCAGGACGGCGGGGACTCAGGCTGGTGTGGGTCAGGCTGGCGTGGGTCAGGCTGGCTTGGACTCAGGCTGGCGTGGGTCAGGCTGGCGTGGACTCAGGCTGGCGTGGACTCAGGCTGGCATGGGTCAGGATGGCATGGGTCAGGATGGCGTGGGTCAGGCTGGCGTGGGTCAGGACGGCGGGGACTCAGGCTGGCGTGGGTCAGGCTGGCGTGGGTCAGGCTGGCGTGGGTCAGGACGGCGGGGACTCAGGCTGGCGTGGGTCAGGCTGGCGTGGGTCAGGCTGGCGTGGGTCAGGCTGGCGTGGGTCAGGACGGCGTGGGTCAGGACGGCGGGGACTCAGGCTGGCGTGGGTCAGGACGGCGGGGACTCAGGCTGGCGTGGGTCAGGCTGGCGTGGACTCAGGCTGGCGTGGACTCAGGCTGGCGTGGGTCAGGCTGGCGTGGGTCAGGCTGGCGTGGGTCAGGACGGCGTGGACTCAGGCTGGCGTGGATCAGGACGGCGTGGGTCAGGCTGGCGTGGATCAGGCTGGCGTGGGTCAGGCTGGAGTGGGTCAGGACGGCGTGGGTCAGGACGGCGGGGACTCAGGCTGGCGTGGGTCAGCCTGGCGTGGGTCAGGCTGGTGTGGGAGTCCGGGCACGCGTGGGAGACTTGGCCAGGCCCGCCCCTGCCCACAGGGACGTGAGGCTTAGAGGCGGCCAGGGCGCGCTGCAGAAACCACCCCAAAACAAAGGCCGAAGAGCAGAAGGGAAGAAGACACACGTATCACGTGACCGTCCTGGAAAACCCACGGGCAGAGCAGAAGAAGCTTCTGGAAAGAAAAAGAAAAACAAGAAGTTAGGAAGAGAGCATCACTAAAAACAATAATGAGGGCTGGGCAGGTGGCTCCGTGGTAGAGTTCTCACCTCGCATGCGTGAGGCCCTGGCCTCGAGTCCTCAGCACCACACAGCAGAAAAAGCCAGAATGGTGCCATGGTTCAAGTGGTAGAGCGCCAGCCTTGAGCTGAAGAGCTGAGGGACAGCGCCCAGGCCCAGAGTTCAGTTCCAAGAGGAGGAAGAAGAGGAGGAGGAAGAAAAAGGGGAAGAAGGGGAGGAGGGGGAGGAGGGGAAGGAGGAGGAAGAAGAGGAGGAGGAGGGAGAGGAGGAGGAAGAAGTAGAGGGGGAGGAGGAAGAGGAGGAGGGGGAAGAAGAGGAAGAGGAGGAGGAGGTAGAGGAGGGGGAGGAGGAGAAAGAAGAGGAGGGGGAAGAAGAAAAGGGGGAGGAGGAAGAGGAAGAGGGGGAGGAGGAGGAAGAGGAGGAGGAAGAGGAGGAGGAAGGGAGGAGGAAGAAGTGGAGGGGGAGGAAGGAGAGGAGGAAGAAGAAGAGGAGGAGAGGGAGGAGGGGGGGAGGGGGAGGGGGAGGGGGAGGAGGGGGGAGGGGAGGGGGAGGGGGAGGAGGGGGGAGGGGGGGACCGCAGGCGTGAGCCCCTGGTGTCCAGCTTGGAAGCTGGTAATTCTAAAACCCCACGTGAGGGAAGCGGCGCGCGGCCTTCTCTGTTCACGGTGCGCTGAGCGCACGCTGCGGTCGGAACGCGATTTGAACGCGTTTTCTCCGCCATTCCGCTGTGGGCCGTTACTGACCAGCGCGCTGGACTCGGGGGCACAGGACGGACACACGGACGCCCGATCACACGACCGTTTGAGAGAGAGATGCGGAGCCCCCGCCCAGACAAACAGAAAGAACACAAATGCACCCACACCTCAACGGCCGACACCCGCCAGGAGACCGGAGAGCAACGCGTCTCCCCACGCAGCGCGGCCACGCGAGCCACCGCGTGGAGCTGTCTTTGTTTTTGGTTCTGTTTTTCCTGAAGCCGCAGGGAAATGACGTCCATTTGAACAAGCGCGCGAGTGTGACGTCCCCTGAGCTCATGATGAGGTCATAATAGATAAGGAGAAAAACAATCAAAAGTGGGGGTGCGTGGGGGGGTCGGCATTGGCGCGTAGGACAGGCAGAAAAAGAAATTCATGGAGAGCAGCTCAAAGATGAGGACAGACAGACAGACAGACAGACAGACACACACACACACACACACACACACACGGCCCAGGGCTGGGCACACCTGCTCAGAACCACCACCAACAAAGCCCTGCAGCCCAACTTGAAACTAGACAGACAGACAGACAGACAGGAACAGCAAAGGAACCCACGTGACAAGGCGGTGTGGGACGTGGGGCGTCGGGGTCCGCCTGCCCCCCCAGGCTGCAGGCCCTTCCATACCAGCCACACCTGCTCCCTCCTTCCTCCCAGCGAGGGTGCAGTGGGGGCCTCGTTCTGGAACGTTCCGTTGTCCAGCAGGGCCTTCGTGAACAATGAGATCTGTGGAGGCCGGTGAGCACGCTCGCTCTCTCCCTCCCTCTCCCTCTCCTTTTCCTTTTCCAGGCCTCTAATGTTGCTCATTTCCCCTCCAGAAACTCGTCTGTTTAAATTTTGTCGGTCCTGGGACTTGAACTCAGGGCCTGGGCGCTGTCCCTGAGCTCTTCCACTCAAGGCAGGCTGGCGCTCTACCATGTGAGCCACAGCGCCCCTTCCAGTTTTCTGGTGGTTCATGGAGATCAGAGTCTTACGGACGTTCCTGCCCAGGCTGGCTTTGAACCTCCATCCTTAGCTCTCAGCCTCCTGAGTCGCTGGGATGACAGGTGTGAGGGCTGGCGCCCGGCTTGCTATGAGGCCTTTGGAGCATAACTACACTAAGGGCTGATTTCCTGGCAGGGGGCGGGGGAGAGGGGAGGGAGCTTCCAAAGTTTGTCCCTCCCTCCCTCCCTCCCTCCCTCCACGATCTATCGATCAATCGATCAATCCACCGTTCCTCTCTCCAGGGGGCTGCGCAGCCGCGGCTTGGGCGCCAGGTTCGCAGGCTGACGTGTATTTCTGTGTCGCCCAGGCCCAGGTGCCGGAGCGGCGCTGGGGCCCGGGAAGCCGGCTCCCAGCAGCTGTTTTCTGCCTTGGGGGGGGTCTGATGATTTTTTTGGGGGGGGTGCATTCTTCATAGTTGTTTAATGAGAAGAAAAAAAAAAAACAATCCCAGGACATGTCTTTGTAGAATCCCTCCAGTGAGGAAAGCCTTGTCCCACCACAGTGGGTGTCTGCGAAAACACGGGGAGCCCCCCCCCCCCGGTCCTCCCTCGTGGACTCAGACACCCAGTAATGCAGCAAGCGGCCAGGAGAGAAGCTGCAGAGGCCAAGCGCGTTCTCTGCGTTCAACGCCTCCCTGTGGAGCCGGGCGCCGTGGCTCCCGCCTGCCATCCCAGCTGCTCAGGAGGCTGCGATCCGAGGATCGCGGTTCAAAGCCAGCCCGGGCAGGAAAGTCCGTGAGACTCTGCTCTCCAAGGAACCACCAGAAAACCGGAAGTGGAGTTGTGGTTCAAGTGGTAGAGCGGCAGCCTTGAGCTGAAGAGCTCAGGGACAGCGCCCGGGCCCTGAGTTCATAGTCCCAGGTCTGGCACACACACATGCACGCGCATGCACACACACACACACACGCACACATGCATGCCTTCCTATGGGCGGGTGAGTCTTGTCTGGATAATCTCCCTTTTCCACACCCACTGATTAGTAGGCCTAACCACCTTTTGGTGTGTGATGTCACATCAGTTTCAGGGTGACACCAGGGAAGGAGAGCTGGGGTCCAGCTGAGAAATCCGCCAGCTCCCAGCCCTGGCCCGCGCCAGCTTCTCTGTGGGCTTGGCTCCCGCCCATGACCTCGACCATCGCCCCACCAAGCTCCTCCTTGAGCTTTCTGGGCAAACTAGTCTGGTCACCATTATTATTATTATTTTGGTGCCCACGTTGAACCTTGATCCTCAGATCTCAGCTCCTGAGTCGCTGGGATGGCAGGCGTGAGCACCGGCGCCCGGCCTCATATATGTTTAATCATGGTCTGTGAGGTAAAAGCTGAGGCCTGCGGGTAGGTTCCCGGCAGCCCGAGTCTCCAGGACTGTCCTGTTGATTAGTTTCCAGGGAAAGCAGGGTGGGGATGGGGAGGGGGCGGGAGACTCAGTCTTTCTGTGGGATGGGGTTTGCTCCCTTGTGCACCCAGAGGCCGGATCAAGGTTTGAGTGTGATGCTGGGGTCTGCAGGATCTGTGGGGTGTCTGCATTTGGGACCTGAAAAGCCAGGTAGCTGGCAGGTGGCAGAGCTCATTTGCATCCACGCTACTTAAGTATGAAGAGTTCGTTTGCATAGTGCTACCCGAGCATGAAGAGTTCCGAGCATGAAGAGTTCGTTTGCATAATGCTACCTAAGTATGAAGGGTTCATTTGCATAATGCTACCTAAGTATGAAGAGTTCATTTGCATGCATGCTACCAGAGTATGAGAGTTCATTTGCATATTGCTATCCGAGGATGAAAAGTTCATTTGCATGCACACTACCTGAGAATGAAGGGTTCATTTGCATGCACGTTACCTGAGTATGGAGAGTTCATTTATATAATGCTACCCAAGTATAAAGGACTCATTTACATACATGCTACCTGAGTATGAAGAGTTCATTTGCATGCACACTACCTGAGTATGGAGAGTTCATTTGCATGCACATCTGAGTATGATGGTTTCATTTGCACTCATGCCTGAGTATGAGTGGAGCCTTAAGATCAGGAAGGGTGGGAGGGCAGAGTGGTTCGGCCATCGTCTGAGGCCAGAACCTCGCATCTCCACTACCCCCCCCTCCCCTCCCCCCCCCCCCCCCCCGCCAGCCCCCTCCATGGGCTGGTTAAGAAGAATCCTCTGATGACTCTTCCAGCTCCCATTGGGAAAGCAGACCCTGGACCCCCAGCCGGGGCTCAGGGATGACATCCTGCCGCTCCAGGGCTCACCCGGCCCCCACCCCCAGAGCGCCCCCCTGAACTGCAGGAGGACTGAGCGCTGGACACCAGCACCACGCTGTCCTGAACTCTGAACCTTCCAGACCTCAAACGCTCTCTACAGCGGGGAGAGGAGGAAGATGGCGGCCTCCCTTCCGCGGCCTGAGGCCTCCCTCCCCCAGGCCTCCCTCCCCGAGTCTGGGCCCCAGCTAATTCAGACTGGGGGCGGTGCAGTTTGAGATGGGGGTCAGTTAGAGATGGCACTGGGCGCCTGCTGCTGGGTGTGGGGCTTCAGGCTCCTCTCCAGCGATTCCCTTCCCTCTGAACACCCAGGACGGGCCCATTAGAACCCTAATTGGGTCGTTAACACGCCAGCCATTAGCAGCTGCTAATGAGACAGTCAGGGGATGGAGGCCCCAATTATGAGGTCCCACTTCCGGTTGCAGCTCTGCCAAGAGGGAGGTCCGGTGGGATTCTCTGGGAAGGGTGGCGGGGAGGGGAGGGGGCCCTGGGGCCCCAGAGGGGCTGTGTGGGGGGGCGGGGGGGGGGGTTAAACTCATGCAGGGGTCTGCTCACACGCGGGCAGAATGAGATAAAACAAACAAACAAACAAAAAACCCAAACCCCATACAGATCAGCCAGGCCCTGTGGCTCACACCTGTCATCCCAGCGACTCAGGAGGCTGAGATCCAGAGGATCACGGTTCAAAGCCAGCCTGGGCAGGAAAGTCTGTGAGACTCTTAGCACCCATGAACCACCCAAAAGAAGCTGGAAATGGAGCTGTGTGGTTCAAGTGGTAGAGCACCAGCCTTGAGTGAAAGAGCTCAGAGACAGCGCCCAGGCCCTGAGTTCAAGACCCATGGCTGGCAAAACAACAACAAAACCCCACAAAGGTTAAACTATTTAATGCGAAGGCTTATATTCACTTAGGCTGGGGAATTTCTTCCTATGTTGAATGCGAACAACTTCCAACCCTCACGTTCAGGAAGAGGAGGGCGGGAACTGGATGATCCACCTGCCATTCCCCTCAGGCCGTTAAAGAAGAGCAGGGATTGCATTTGGGGCCTTGAATGGCTTTGTTGTCCCGTCTGAGGCAGGTAATTATCTCCACGTGGAAATTCTGCCTGTTTTTATGGGAGACACCTGGGTGGGAGGCCCGGGGAGGATCAGCCCCGAAAAGAGGCCCGGCCTTAGAGGCTCTGGTTTCTCCTAAGATCTTTCTTCGTTGTTGTTGCTGGTGGTGGCGGGGCTTGAACTCAGGGCCTGGGCCCCGTCCCTGAGCTCTGCCACTTGAGCCACAGCTCCACTTTTGGTTTTCTGGTGGTTCATGGGAGATGAGAGTCTCATGGACTTTCCTGCCCAGGCTGGGCCTCCAACCGTGATCCTCAGATCTCAGCCTCCTGAGTAAGCTGGGTGTGAGCCGCTGGCAGGATCCCTCCTCTGACCAGCTCAGCCGGCCACAGGAAGGAACTGGGGAGCTCAGAACTGGGGGGCTGAGGCTGAGCCCGCTTTTCCAGACATGGGGAGCTCTTGCTGCTGATTCAGGCCTCGGGCGCTCTTGGATCCCACTCAAAAATCCCCCCCCCCCAGCTGGGGTGGAGGGAGCAGGTGCCCCTGGGCTCCGCCCGCCCTGGCACAGCGGGAAGTCTGGCTGGCACGCGCCCAGCTGGGTGCCAAGAGCTCAGCAGCGAGGTGTTCACGGGGCGGGCGCCTGGCAAAGGCCCCGCAGCCGCGGGGATCCTGTGTTTCCCTAACTGCCCGCCGGACGGGGAAGTTGAGGGTCCATCTCTCTGGGGCTCCCTGCAAGGCCGGCCCCCCCGTCACTGTGGGGGCCTGGGGGAACGGGGCGTCGGGTCGGTCTAGTCCATGGACATTTCAAAAAACTCATTTAATTATGAGGAAACACTGGAAAAGCGAGTCATAGGAACCCGCCCTGACTCTATCGGCTTCAGCCAACCAGCCTGCCTGCTCGTCCCCCCATTCCTCCTCCTCTCCCTCCCTCCCTCTCCCTCTCTCCCCCCTTCTCCCTCTCTCTCCCCTCCCTCTCTCCCCTTTCTCTCTTTTCCTCTCTCCCTCCCTCTCTCTCTCCCCCCTCTCTCTCCCCCCCCTCTGCCATCACTGGCCTGTTAGAGGAGAGGGGGGTCGGGATGGGGGGGCCCCAGCATGGCCAGACACCCCGAAGTCCTAGGGGACCCACAGGTCTCTACCACACAGCAGTCCATGCTGTTGCTGGGGGAGGGGAGCTGTGTTTGGTTCGGTCCGGAGTCGCCAGGAAGACGGATTTTGGGGAGACCTCGGGTTCTGTTAGGGTCACCCCTGTTGTGACTGGAGCTGGGCCTGGTTTGGGATCCTGAACTGTCCTGGCCTGGAGGTCCCGGCGGGAACGGCTGTGGGCTGGGGAGGGGTGCTCACGGCTCCCGCTATTGGGGGGGGACGGAGGTCACCCCTGCTGGCCCCAGGAGCCTTCTTCATGATTCCTCAGGGCCGGGCACTGGCTGCGCCCTTGGGGGCGTGGGAGCCAAGCAGGAGCGTCCAGGGCTGGGGGGGGGGCCGCAGGACCCCCCCCCTGCCCTGGTCCTAACTGGGCCGTGTCCCGTGGGCCTGCCGGGTGTGGGCCGACGGCGGGCGGGCTGTGCAGCGGGCCTGTGGCTGGACGGCCCTGGGCCCAGGGTGGCCAGACGGCACCCTGAGGCCACAGCCTGGCCGGGGACCCTGGGGTGCAGGGGGCTGCCCACCCCCCACCCGCCCCCTCTTGTGTAAACTGAGTCTGACCTGCCTGGTCTCCCAGTCCGCGTCCGCCAGGAGAGGATGGAAGCTCACGGGGCACTGCCCGCCCAGACAGACAGCCATGCTGGGCTCCGGGACCCGAGCGGCCTGCGCACGGGTGCACGCGTGTCCAGCAGACAGACCGGAGACCGAGGGGGGAATGCAGCCCTTCCCACGAGACAATGCGGGCGACAGCCCCCCCCCCCCCGGGCAGTGCCACAGCCCCACGCAGTGGGCACGGAACGCAGCCGGGAAGGGCCAGCATGCCAGCAACGGAACATTCCAGCACACACGCAGAACATTCCAGCTCACACAGAGAACATTCCAGCACACACGCAGAACATTCCAGCACACACACAGAACGTTCCAGCACACACAACATTCCAGCACACATGCAGAACATTCCAGCACACACACAGAACATTCCAGCACACACACAGAACATTCCAGCACACATGCAGAACATTCCAGCACACACACAGAACGTTCCAGCACACACAACATTCCAGCACACATGCAGAACATTCCAGCACACACACAGAACGTTCCAGCACACACAACATTCCAGCACACATGCAGAACATTCCAGCACACATGCAGAACATTCCAGCACACACACACAACATTCCAGCACACATGCAGAACATTCCAGCTCACACAGAGAACATTCCAGCACACATGCAGAACATTCCAGCACACACACAGAACGTTCCAGCACACACAACATTCCAGCACACATGCAGAACATTCCAGCACACATGCAGAACATTCCAGCACACACACACAACATTCCAGCACACATGCAGAACATTCCAGCACACATGCAGAACATTCCAGCATACACATAGAATGTTCCAGCACACATAGGATATTCCAACACACAGAACATTCCAGCACACACACAGAACATTCCAGCACACATGCAGAGCATTCCAGCACACACAGGACATTCCAGCACATACAGAGAACATCCCAGGACACAGAACATTCCAGCACACATAGGATATTCCAACACACAGAACATTCCAGCACACATGCAGAACATTCCAACACCCACTGAACATTCCAGCACACACACAGAACGTTCCAGCACACACAACATTCCAACACACATGCAGAACATTCCAGCACACACACGGAACATTCTAGCACACACACACAACATTCCAGCACACACACAACATTCCAAGGCACAAGGCGCTTTTGCCTGCTGTGGCCAGGGTGGGGAGAGGTGGTAGGGAGGGGTGGGGAGGGGGGGCAGGTGGAGGGGGCAGTGAAGTTGGTGGTGCTGGGGGAGGGGTGCCCCAGCAATGACCTTGAGCCACAGGTCGCGGTGGGGTGTGATTCCCCCCACACTAAACAAAACAGTGGTAAACCCTCCCATCCATCCATCCATCCATCCATCCATCCATCCATCCATCCACCCATCCACCCATCCACCCATCCACCCACCCACCCACCCACCCATCCATCCATCCACCCACCCACCCACCCACCCATCCACCCATC